>NW_022111324.1:90676841-90698058 GCF_000313985.2 Echinops telfairi
CAGTGTACATCCTCTGGTCTAGCCAGATTTGTAAGGTAGAATTGGGGTCATGATAGTGGTGGGGGAGGAAGCATTAAAGAACTAGAGGAAAGTTGCATGTTTCATCAATGCTACACTGCACCCTAACTGGCTCGTCTCATCCCCTATGGGCTTTGGGTCTCTATTCCACACTCCCCCTCATTCACAATGATATTTTTTTTTTTTTTTTGCTCTTTGGTGCCTGATACCTGATCCTATGGACACCTCGTTATCACACAAACTGGTGTGGTGTGCTTCGTCCATGTGAGCTTTGTTGCTTCTCAGCTAGATGGCCGCTAGTTTATCTTCAAGCCTTTAAAACCCCAGATGCGGTATCTTTTGATAGCCAGGCATCATCAGCTTTCTTCACCACATTTGCTTATACACCCACTTTGTCTTCATCAATCAGATCAGGAAGATGAGCATCATGGAATGCCAGGTTAATAGAACGAAGTGTTCTTGCACTGAGGGAGTACTTGAGTAGAGGCCCAATGTCCACCTGCTACCTTAATACTAAACCTATAAATATAGATCTAGTTCCCCATTGTCATATACAAATATCTTTACATATATACATGTCTGTATTTAGACCTCTATAAATACCCGTTGCCTCCTAATTCTTTCCTCTATTTCCTTTTACTTTCCTCTGGTCCCATTGTCATGTTCAGTCTTCATTTGGGTTTCAGTAAATCCTCTCAGTTACATTGCCCTTGATCAAGCCCTACCAAGCCTTCTACACCCTCCTTGCCATGGATTTTAAATCATTTGTTGTTCCCTTGTCCCTGGGGTTGTTAACACTCACTTCCTTTCCCCCACCTCCCCTTCTCCCATGTCCCCCCAGAACTGCCGGTCCCGTTTTTTTTCTCCTCCATATTGTTTATCCCACCTATCTTATCGAGATAGACCTACAGAGATAATAATATGCACATTAAAAAAACAAATCAGAGCAAAACAAAGCAACAAAAGAAAACAAAACAAGAACAATAACAAACCAAGGACAAATAAAACCCAAAAACAAAAAGAAAAGAGCTGTCACCATTTTGATAAGATGGGTTGTGTAACCACACAGAGGGAAAATAAAGTTAAAATTTGGGAGAGAGGGAAAGAGGAAAGAGAGACTTAAAAACTCTCCACATTTCTTACCCATAAAACCTAAACACTAGTCTGAAGGCTATTAGTGGAGGAAAATAAAAGTGAAACTGACTTAAATTACTTTGTGTCACACAAACTAGTTTCAAACAACAACAAAAATCACTAGCTACCAATTATTTTTCATCCTATTGATCTTTCTGATCTGTCATTTTCCACTTAAAATTGTATCACCTCCAATTATTTTCCATGGCATAGGTCTTTTTAGTTCACTTCAGCCAGAGTCACCCAAAGAAACACTCTGAAGCTTGGCTTGAAGACTGGCTCCTGAAGTCAGTGTATTATCCCATATCCAAAACCAACCCGCGGCCCCTGAGTCAATTCCAACGCATCGCAGCTCTGTATGCAATGCTGTGACTGTAATTCTTTTTGAGAGCAGAGAGTCCATTTCTCTCCCATTAATAGCCGATGGGTTTGAACCATTGATCTCACTGTTAGCAGTCTAAGGCTTGCCACATGAGCTCCACTATCCCAAGTAGGGAGTAGGCTCCATGTGTACAACTCCACCTGATGGGGAGGCCAGTAGTGAACAACCTATGTACCCTGAGATTGGAACGTAAATGTTAACAGCTCAAAACAATTTAAAAGAGTAAGCAATCACTTTTGTAAGGATATTTTTAAAAATAGATTTTAAAATATTTTAACCAGATTCCCTACCAGTTACCAAATCATAGTATGCCTTTGATGTTACTTGGAGAAAGACTTGGAAATACTTTCTCAGAGAATTACTGGTACTTCATAGGGAAACATTTTCCCTGGATAGTATAGAAAACTAGGGCCAAGCCTCAATTTCTCTAAGTCTAGAAGGATGGTGGAATTTATGCCCTTACCTCCATTTATCAATATCTCACCCCAGGATGTGGAGATTTAGAAACGACTTTCAAAGTCTTTGCATCTATTAGGTTCAGAATCGTGACTTTTATAATGAAAACATCTAGTATTAACCAGTCCATTCATATTTCTTTCTATGGTTGAGGTGGTGTACCAGTTTGGCGGGGCCATGTTTCTCAATAGTTTGGGTAATTATTATGAAACCATGCAGTTATATAATGATGTAGATATCCCTCAGTGACGATATCTAATACAATGTAATCATTCACATGATGAGGTCTGCTGCAACAATCTCAGTGCTCAAACTTTGTGCTTGATCTGTATCCGGAATATGACTCATGATCATTTTCTCTCTTGTTCTGTGGGCTTGAGGATAGAGAGTGACTGAGTTTTAACCGAAGGGTACTGGTGACTCTGTGGGGTGCTTGGGGACACTGTGTCCTTATGATGTTTTCCCACAGTCTGAGATGCCCTGAGTACACTGAGAACACAGTTGCATTTGTTTAAGGTTAGTCCCTAGGAGCTGTTTGTGCTTAGAGCAATTTTATCACGATGTTATTGTTACACTGCACACTATGTACCCTTGCCTCATTATGTATAAAGCTGTACTTTGGGAATACAATTTGGCTTTGGATTATCAGTCCACTGGCCAGTCTTTTTCTTCAGGTCGTCACCCACTGCAGGTCCATACCTCTAGCAGCCTGGCACACTGACTGCCAATCTTAAGATTCATTCACCTCCTCAATCTGTGAGACAACAGCTTGATATCTATCTGTTGATCATGGGCTTATCAGACCTTGCAGCTACGTAAGTCAGAGGACACCTGCAGCTGGGTATATAGTCCAATGACCTAGGACTTTGAAGTTTATACAACCATGTAAGACATTTAATTGAGATCAATCATTCTATATAAGTATATAAATAGGTAATTTATTAGTATAGATTATGTAAAAGCAAACAAAAAAACCCTAAGATTTTCCTTAATATAAAACTTAAACATTTTGGTAGTTCCCACAGTATTTTAAACTTTTTGCTGAATGCTATTTCACACTAAATAGACTACCGAATAGAATAAACATAGCTTTTGAATATACTGTGAAACAAAAAAAAATGTGTGGCTCATTTTATTGTAGAGGTCTGGAATCAAATGTACAGTATCTACAAGTATGGTAGTTACATAATCCATTGTCAATTTGAGACTTAAGGGTGAAGGGATGGAGTTTAGCCTGTCAATCAGGTCACAGCTTGATGACCTCATTTGGAGGTGCTAAGAAGATAAATAGCTCATTGGAGGCGGGACACACACTCACTCCCGGCGAGATCTTGCAGCTGACAAGACACATGGAGCTATGCTAATGCCCTAAGCTGGAGGAGCCATGTAGAGACCCCTGCCAGAGTTAAGATGCTTTTGCACCACGGGATACACAAGACTTTCCACCCACTGGCCGGTAATCTTCCTGCATTCAGTGTCATTGCATGTGTTGCGTGAGTCTGAAGAGGAATTTATAGATTGGTATCCAACATATGGGCTAATATTGGATTTATGGACTTGATCTGGATTGGGCTGGGATGTTTTCTAAATATTTAATTGCTCTTATATATAAAGCTCTTTCTTATACACATATGAATTTGGTTTTCTAATCTAGCCAGACTAAGACAACAAGGTATGCCTATATAGTGGTTGTCAGGGGGAAAAAAGGCTGGTTGAAGTTCATACAGTTTAAAATTGGTTTCTAGGTGAAACTAATATATTGCCTACTGCTGCCCTGTTTGAGGACAGATAGTTGAGGTGGATGTCCAAAATTCTGTGATTATTTATTTTTTTTAACATCTTCAAATGGATGCCTCAAAAATAGAAAGAAATGATCAGCTTTGAGTCCTGAGAAAAATAGCCCTGGCAGTATGATCTGGGAATTGAGACTATTGAGGAATATAGGAATATAGGAAAGGCGCTCCTTTCTGACTTGTGGTTGTTAGGTGTTGTTGAGTCAGACCCAATGCACAACAGAATGAAACAGTGCCCAGTCCTGTGCCATCCTAACTTTATATATGAGCCCGTCGATGCTGCCACTGTCTCAATTCATGTCATTGAGGGCTTTCATATTTCTTGCTGCTCCTTGACTATACCAAGCACGATGTCCTCCTTTAGTGAAAGGTCTCTCCTGACTACATGTCCAAAGAGAGTGAGATGAAGTCTCACCGTCCTTACCTCTATGGAGCATTCTATCTGCACTGCTTCCACGATAGACTTTGTTCTTTCAGCACTCCATGGTCCTTTCAATATTTTCTCCCGCACCATCATTCAAACAGATGTTTCTCCTTCAGTCTTCCTCATGCAATGTTCAACTTTCACATGCGTATGAGACCATTGCAAATGCCATGACTTGAAATACTAAGGTCAGATTCACCTCAGTCCTCAAAGTAATAGCCTTGCTTTTCAGCACTTAAAGAGGTCTGTGCAGCCTATTGACCCAAATGCAATGTATCATTTGATCCCTTGATTGCTGCTTCCATGAGAATTGATTGTGGATCCAATCAAGACTAAGTCCTTGACAATTTCAATCTTTCTGTTTATCATCATGTTACTACTTGTCCAGCTGTGAGGATTTTGGTTTTCTTTACATTGAGTTATAATCCATACTGATGGCTGAATTCTTGGTCTTCATCAGCAAGTGCTTCATGGCCTCCTCACTTTCAGCAAACAAGGTTGTGTCATATAATACGTCTTGTTATCTGAATATCGCATGCAGGTTGTTAATAAACTCCCTTAATAAGACTTATTGCCTAAGGGAAACTATCTTACACTATGAAGCCTAGAGAGTGAGATTATTTCAGATTGAGCTCTCTGAACAATTTATTGGACTCTGCCTGTATTCTTGATCTTGATCCATTTTAGGGCAACAACTAGAACTCCTTGGTTCAGCTTCGGGTACTAATCCTGGCTTTGGATATAGGTTTGATGTCCTAAGGCAGTCCTAGTATGTGTTTTCTGTTCTGTTTCTGATATTTTGTCCTCATTCTAGAAATTGAGGATCTGTCTTATTCTGGGATATGGTCAAGGGACCAGCCAGGGTTGTATCATCTTGGAAATCCTTGGTTCAAGAAGAAGCAATGGATGTTCCCATTGTAGAGTGCCATCTCTTTATTCAGGTTCTTCTGATTATCTGCTTCCTTTGAACGTGAACTCTTATCTCCATATCAGAAGTGTAAAATGAGAGACACTTAAGGACCCTGACTTCATGTCCTAGCTCAGCCAAAACAAATCTGGGCTTGAAAAAAGGAAGATTGTCATGTCTCCTCTTGTGAGTATTGGAAAGTCTTTTTATCTTAGCTGCTCAATCTTTAGCAAATATTAATGAACATGCTCTCATCATGCTTGAAAGTAAAAGCAGATTGAGATTATCTACTAGGGTTGAGTTTAGCACACGGTGTTTAAGAAATGTGACTAATCAGCCAGTCTAAGAAAGAGACTCTCTTTCTTACCCTCCCACCTTAACAACATATTTAACGAGGGACTTTCACCTTTTGTTAAAATGAGAAATCTACAAATTCTCAATAAGTTTTCCATTTATAAATTCAAAATTAATTTTAATATATTAAACCAATAAACGCAGTGTACTTTGCTATTATTTGCAAGAACACAGCCATCTTCACTGTATACGCCCCGGTGCTCCGGTTCTTTAATTATGAGGTTTCAGCTGATAAATGTAGAGAGAGCAGTGACAGTGATGGATCCCCCTCCCCCAGGACATGATAGAGCATCTGCTAAATGCGGTGACAAGAGAGCAATGGGAGGAACTCCGGGAGCCCTGGGTTCACACTGTGCTTCCTTCATCTTATTAAGGCTCACTGACTAAACTTTGGCTGGATGATTTTCAAGTTTACCAACGTTTAGTCACAACATCACTCAGAGCAGATTTAATTTTGCTTACACCCAGTCACACTACCGTTCTGGCTAGTTCTAGTGCTTTTGAGGACAAGATCACTAGGGCTCACTTGACATGGCCAATAATCAGGAGCTATACGTTAGATTCTGCTGTATCCTGTTTAGAGAAAGTCACTGGATTTTTAAAACACTGACATAAATCATTATGAGAATAAATCATTATCCACTTACTGGGTACCAAGTCTCCGGTAATTGCTTATTGAAAATGCATCAAGAGTGAGGGCATTCAAAATTATTGCTGGGTACAAGATATATTTTTCAAAACACTGAAGCCAAACATAGAGTCTTTCAAACCACATTAAATGGGCGATATCTGAAAGAAATATAAAAATCACTTAGAACAGCTGCTAATAAAATTATTTTTCTTTAAGTACAAGTAATAGTGAGTAATAGCCCCTTTAATTCAATAGAATTCACATACTAGATGCATTATACCCATTTCCCATTCAAGCAATAACTCTGAACTTTGGTTTTACATAGTTTAAAAATGATGATGGTTTTGCATCCCAAATTTTCACATCAATTGCTTTTTTACACATATAGTTATTACTGGCATTGGTGAAATGAGTTGCCATCTCAGAGTCAGTAAAAAGTAATTATGAAAGATAAACCATTAGGAAAAATCACTTGAGTCCATCTCCTTTAAGGCTGGACATCACTTACAAGGCTCTCTCTGCCTCTTTTTAATCTTTCAGTCAACAATTATAAGGAAGTTGATAGAAAAATCCTATCATTATGAATGCATTATATTTTTATGAGACTTATGACATAAGAAGTACTATGGTCAAGTGTATTTCCCTAAGAGCTAAGATGGTAAATCAGACCAACCTGGTTTTTGTATTCCAGCCCAACCAACCATTCGTTGTGTGTCATATCTCTAAACCTCCACCTTATGTGACCCAGTGCGACCTGTGAATCAACTACTGGAGAAAACAATCTTCTCACTCCTCAAAGCCCAGAGAAAATCCTGTTCTCCTCCACAGGATGTAGATGGAAAAGAGTTCCCCAAATATATGTATTGAAATTCTGGTCCTTTAACATATAGACCTGATACTATTAAGAAATAAGGGCTTTCTTTTGTCATGTTACTGTGAGACTAAAATAAGTAGACCCTAAGACTAAATATTTATGACTTAGATTAAAAAAGAAAGAAAGAAACAGAATAAGCAGAGACCTAAGGGGAAGAGGAAGACTGATGACTGAGGCAGAGACAGCTCCAAGCACAGGAATACTGAGGATTGTTGGCAGCTACAGCTGTTGCCTGGCATCAGGTCAGTTCTGACGCGAGGGGCCTGTAAGACAGAGCAGAGCTGCTGCATAGAGTTTCCCAGGCTGTAACCTTTACCCAATTGGCTTGCTAGGTCCCTTTTCCCATGGTGTGCTATGTCTAGTGGGTTCAAACTGCCTGCCTATCAGGTAGCCGGCAAGCACTTTCATTATTGGCCACCAGGGCTCATTTGGCAACTACTAGAAGCTGAAATAGGCAAGGAGGAAAGTTCCCCTAGACCCACAGCCTGAATTCAGACTTTAGCTTCTTAAACTGTGATATTAAAGCCTCTCACTTGTGGCACTTGGTAGCTAAGATAGCTGGAGTAAGAAGGGACAACTCACTGTGGGGCATCTCAACCACCTCTTACTGTTCTTTCTGTAGAGCAGCGGTTCTCAACCTGTGGGTCGCCACCCTTTTGGGGGGGTCGAACAACTCTTTCACAGAGGTCGCCTTAGACCATCGAAAAACACACAAATATTTCACAATATATAATTACATATTGTTTTGTGATTAACCACTATGCTTTAGTTACGTTCAATTTGGAACAATGAAAATACACCCTGCATATCAGATATTTACATTACGATTCATAACAGTCGCAAAATTACAGTTCTGAAGTAGCAATGAAAATAATGTGATGGTTGGAGGTCCCCACCACATGAGGAACTGTATGAAAGGGTCGCGGCATTAGGACGGTTGAGAACCACTGCTGGAGAGAAAGAGTCAGTGAGGGGGCTGGTCAATGGGAAAACTTGGGGCGAAATTACTCAAGTGGGAAAAGCGCTTCACTTCCGCCTCTGGCGTCATAATAAGAGTCAGGACTCTGTAGTGTTGCTGCTGTTTGGTGCCATAATCAGTCTGGGCTCATAGCAACCACATGTATAACAGAACAAAATACTGCCTGGTCTAGGTCAGCCTTCGAATTGTTCCTCTGCCTGAGCCCACTGTTGCAGCCCCCGTATCAATCCGCCTCCTTGAGGGCCTTCCTCCGTCACTGCCCCTCCACTTGACCCAGCATGATGTCCTTCTCCAGGGACTGGTCTCTCCTGACAACATGTCCAAAGCATGTAAGATGAAGTCTTGACATTCTTGCCTTTAAGGAGTACTCTGGCTGTACTTCTTCCAAGAGAGATTTGTTTGTTCTTTTGGCAGTTTACGGTTCTTTCAATATTCTTCCCCAGCACCGTAATTCACATACAGCAATTCTTCTTCTGTCTTCCTTATTCAACGTCCAAAGTTCACATCCATACGAGGCAACTGAAAATACCATGCTTGAAAATACTAAGGTCAGATGCACCTTAGTCCTCAAAGTAACAGCATTGCTTTTCAATAGTTCTAAAAGGTCTTGTGCAGCAGAGTTCCTCAATGTAATGCATCATTTGATCTCTTGACTGCTGCTTCCATGAAAATTAATTGTGGGTCCAAGCAAGATGAAATCCCTGACAGCAGTAATCTTTTCTCTGTTTATTGTGATGTTACCTGCAGGTCCAGTTGTGAGGATTTTTGTTTTCTTTACATTGAATTGTAATTCACACTGAAGGCTGCATTTCTTGATCTTCATCAGCAAGTGCTTCAACTCCTCCTCACGTTAAGCAAGTGAGGTTGTGTCATCTGCATGTCTGTGTAGCCTCCCTGAAGGCAGCACACCAGCTTCAGGTCCAGGATCCTCAAGTAGGCCATCCTGGTTCTACTAGAAATCATGTAGTGACCCCGATCATATAAAGTAAATGAGCCAAATCTGCTTTCCACTGCCAATTTTTAGTTTAAATTTAGAAAACAGAAATTTAGAAACTTCTGGTACCACATTCTTCAACAATTTATAGTAAATATATGTGTATATATATATATACTTTAATAATTTATAAGTAAACACATTTATCGGGAACCAATATTCTTCATTTTTACATGGCTTACATTTTATATAATAACATATTGTTTTTATGATGAAAAGACAAAAGTATACCTTGATTTTGGTTAAAAACACGAGGAAAGGTTTATCACTCACAAATCTCACTTGAAAATAATTCATTTGAATGAGACAGAATTGTTGAAAATGTAGGAGTGAGCTTATTTCAAAGATATGAGAAATAAAGTATGATGAGAACAAACAGCTCAACAGTGAAGCTACTAAATAGAAGAGGGGTGTACTAAGAAATTGTCAAGATAAAAGTAAAACGAAATTTTAAATGATGAATGAAACAGGAATAAGAGAAGAAAGAAAATGAAGTTCAAAGAGTAAAGAGGTTGGGTCAGAATTCAGTTGTCAATATTCTTAACGGTCAATGTGTAATGTCTTCTGGAGCGGCTTGGGAAATGTGTGTTTTCACAAGGAAATGAGTATTTTTGCATATGTAATTAATGAAATATTGCATATGCTGTATTTTACATATAGATTTAAGGGCTTTTATCTTTTATGGCAGTGCTCATACATTGATGAGTGGTTGGATGGGTGAAGCACCAAGACCTGTCTCCATTCCTTCCAAACAACGTTGATACCCACGTCAGAGATAACTGAGGAAATGGGGCGCAGATTCTTTTACCTTCTCAGCTACAAAAGGATCTACTTTCACTTCCACCGTTATTTACCTCTTGCTCCCCCAAGACTACACCCCTAGTGATATCCAGGGTTCTATTCTCCCACCATCTCGGTCCAGCAGTCATTCCTTTCCCTCAATTAGCTTTTTCCTAATGGCAAGTAGCATTATTGCCATGTTTAAGTTCTGCCACTGGATGTTTGCAGCCACCACCTTACTAAACTGGCCATGTTATAGCTACCAGTGACTTCCTAAAAGCCAGACATCTAGTTCTTCTCAGCTTGTCGTACTAGACCTTTCGAGGCTTAAAAAAAGTCATTGCTCCTGGTCTGTTTTTAGATCTCTCTCCTCCCTTAACGTCCCTATCCTATCATCTCCCTGTGGGTTCAAACCTTTCACACTTCTCTTTCTTATTTCCTTTCCAGGATCTTCTGTCCTTACTCTTGGCTGGTTGTTTTCCTTGGTCCTCTTTTTCATGTTTCTCTTGTTCTTTATGTGATCTACTTAACATCCATCGCTCTAATTATGACTTCCACACTGGTTGTCCTCAGAACGGTAACTCCATGACTCATCTGTCTCTCCTGAAATCTAGATTTAAATATTCAACTGGATCGCGTCATCTGATGTCCCAAAGGAATCTTCAAATATGTGTCAAAAACTAAACGTATTACCAACTTCCCACACATACCTACTCTTTCTCATACATCCATTATCCTACTTAATGCCACTTCCATTGGCTCAGGCATATAAACTATGATTCGAAGTCACCTGAATTAATGCTGCAGGTTGGAATCACCTGGGGCCTATTCAATAAGGAAGAGCTAACAAGAAGAGATGCATATGAATTATGATGCTGGCGACGAATATTGACAGTACTATGGACTGCCAAAGGAACAAACCAATCTCTCTTGAAGAGCCACAGCCAGAATGCTCCTTAGAGGCAACGAGGGCGAGACTTCACTCACATATTTTGAACATGTTGTCAGGAGAGGCCATTCGCTGGAGACAGACATCCTGCTTGACAGAGTATTGGAGCAGGTAGAGAAGGAAAGGGAGACCTTGGACAAGATGGGTTGACCCATGGCTTCATTACTGGGCTCAAACATAAGAACAATGAGGAGGTGGCACAGGACCGGGCAGTATTTTGTTCTGTTACACGAGGGGTCACTCTGAGTCTGAAGTGACTCAACAACACCCAACAACAACAACAACAGTAGGGTAGGGAAATACAAAACCAACAAATTCACTGCCATCAAGTTGATTCCAACTTATAGCCACCCTCTAGGAGAAAACAGAACTGCCCCTGTGGGTTTCCAAGGCTGTAAATCTTCACTGAAGTAGAAAGTCTCATTTTTCCTGCCCAGAGTGGCTGGTGTGACCCACTACCCCACCAGGAGTCTTTATGGTAGGGGTCAAGGGTTTTAAAACATGGGCATCTTGGACTCAAGCCGAGATATGCTTACACAATTGCTTGAACTTTATGAGAGTCTTAAAATCCTCTCAGGTGCAGTCACAGTCTCAAATCAGATTGTGAATCTTTAGCATGCAAATGAATCACTTACTAACATTCAAACTCTGATTGAGTGTGTCTCAGGTAGAGCCTGAACATTTGGAAGAATTACCCATCTAAACTTGGGAGATTTTAAATGACCTACTGTGTTTTTTTCTTTGCTATGTCAGTTGTGTTAATTTGGGTAAAGAGTGAGTTTCTAAAAATGTGTCCATTACATCTAGGTTTCCTGTTAAAGCATAGGCCTTTGCAATAATGAGTTCTTATTCTTTTTCATTTAACTTGATTCTGTTATGATGACAACCTTTTTCATCTCTAATTCTTGAATTTTTCATTTTATCATTCTTTTTGGTTTGTCACGTATGCCAGTGGTTTGTTAATTTTCTTAGTTCTTTCAAATAACCAACTTCTTGTCTTGATTTTTTTTCTATTGTTTTATTTTTCAATTCATTTATTTCTGCTTGAATCTTTGTAGTATCATCCCTCCTGGTGATCAATAGTTTATTTTGTTACTCTTGTTCTAGGTGTTCAGGATGCTGGATTAAGCTGTTGATTTGGGTTTTCTCCTTTTTATTAATTTTTACATCAATTGTCATAAATTGTCCCCTAAAACTGTTTTTCCTCTATCTGAAAGTTTTGGTACATTATGTTTTTGTTTTCATGTGTTTAGAGGAATTTTAAAATTCCATCCTTTATTTCATCTCTTACCCAGTACTTTTGAAATTGTGTGTTGTTCAGATTCCATGCATATGATTTTTTTTTTGCCATTGTTCTTTCTGTTCTTGATTTATAACTCTATAGTATTGTAGTCTGAGAAAATGGAGTGTAGAATGTTGATACTTTTTAATTTATTACAGCTTACTTTGTGATCTAACATATTGTCTAGGCTGTAGAATATTCAATGTGCACTGGAAAATGTATATTATGATGCTATTGGGTGGAGTGCTCTGTATATGCAAAGCAAGTTGAGTTGGTTGATTATGCTATTTAATTCTTCTATGTCTTTATTGGGTTTCTTTCCTGACGATCTATCTGTATTTCCTCAAAAATGGTATAGTGAAGCTTCCTGATCTTATTCCTGTATAGTCCACTTCTCTCTTCAGCTCTGTAAGAGTTTAATGTAATTTGAGCTGCTTATATATTTATTATGCTTAAGTTTTCTTATTCTATGGTTCCTTTAATCATGTGTTCTTCTTTGTCTCATGGTGTTTTTTGCCTTGATGTATATTTTATCAGAGATTAATTGTATCTCTTCTTCTTGTTCTTCTTTTTTGCCATTAGCTTGGTAAATTTTTCTCCAGCCACTGATGTTTACTGTTTTTGTTTTTTTGTGTCCAAGATAGGTTTCTGGTAGGCAGCAAATTGATGACTCTGTTTTATTGTTTTCTCCAGTCTGCTGCCTTCTGCTTTATGACTAGTGAATTTAACCCATTAGTATTCATTGATGTTATTGATCTGTGTGGGTTTGCTGCTGGCATCTTGCTGCATGTAGCTCTGGGTGTGTACGGAGGTAGTTTTATTGGTTTCTTTATTCTTATGGTTGTGCTGTTCTGAGTACTGTTTTCAGAGTGTTAATTTCTGAGGTGGGTTGTCTTATAATGTTGATCTCAGGTTTGTAGACAGTTGTTAATTCTCTTTCCAAAGTGTTGCCGTTAGTATTTTCTGTGCTAAGGGTGTTTTGGTTTGGGTTTGTTTGTACAATTTCCTTTCATCTCCCCTTGTCTTCAAATATCCTATGTCTCTCTCATAGTTGAGGGACAGTTTTCCTGGGTTCAACCTCTTGGTTGGCAAGGTTTATGCTTTCAGGATTTTATAGATGCCCGTCCATTGTTTCGGGCCTGGCTGGTTTATGGTGAGACATTGTAACTTATTCGTGCCGGCTTCTCTTTCTAGTGACTGCTCTTTTTCCCCTAGCTGCTCTTAGGATTCTCTCCTTGTCTTTGATATGGAAGAGTTTGACTATAATATGTTGCGATGTTTTTCTTGGGATTCCATCAGCTTCTTAAATAGTTACTTTCTTATCCTTTATCGTGCTAGGGAAATTTTCTTTTATGGTTTTTTGAACTATTTTCTCCGTGGATTTTTTTTCAGTTTTGTTCCATAATTCTAGTGAGATGTAGGTTGTTCCACTTAATAGTCTGCGACATAAGTCTTGGGCTTTCTTCCGATTCCTTTGCTCTTTGTCTTAATTGTTTCTCTCATTCTTTGTCGTTGTTAGAATTGTCTTCAAGCTCTCTAATTTGACTTGCCATTTCTTCTATCTTTTTATTCTCCTCTTTTACTGTGTTTTCGAATTCTGTTATCTTATTTGTAGTATCTGGAATTCTATTTGGTGTAGTGTTGCTAGTTTTTACATTATTTCTGGTTTTTCTTAGATTCATTCTTCCTCCATTGAAAGTGCCTGAACCCTATTCTTCTGAATTCTACTTCTGCTGGTTCCGGTGTCTTTTCTTCAGGACATGTCTTTGGAGTTGGATGTGTTCCGGTTGTTTGTGCCTGCTTATCTAGTTTGTGTTTGTGTGTGTGTAGGTGCCACGTTTGGCTGCTGTTTCTTTGGCATCGTGGTGCCACCTTTGGTGTTTGGAGGAGTGCTTGGTCATGTGAGAATAGATGACTTTGCCTAGTAGTGTCAGAAGGGAGGAAGAATGGAGAAAGGAAAGGAAATATAAAATGAAGAGGAAAAGGTGTAGACAAATGGTGGAAACTGGAAAAGAAGGGTAACAGAGGAAAGAGAACAAAAAGTAAGACCAAAGGTGGCTCTTGGACAAAATGAAAGGCAAGTGGGGAAAAGAGAGAGAGAGGAGGGCTCTCTCTGGGTGGGTTATCCCCTTGGTCCATGGGTTTTCTAGCTGTAGACAGTAAGATCATGATGAGCCACAGCTAGAAGATCATGGCTTCAGGCATGTGCTTAGAGCGGTCTCTGGCTGGTCTGGCAGAGAAAATACTGTGTTAGGTCGAGTCCTGCTTGCTGGAAGGGCATGGAGAGATTGCCAGGCCAGGTACTGGGCCTAGTTGCTGATGAGGAGCAGAAAGAGCACATAGCTGGGGTGGCTCCTGCTTGTTGGTGGGACACAGAGAGATCATTAGGGCGGGGGTGGGAGGGGGTGGACCTCATTGTTAGCAGGGCACAGAAAGGAACACCTGATTTAGGCCAGACCCTACTTTTTGGTGGGACACAGAGAGATCACCAGTTTGGGGCTGGGACTTCTTGCTGGCAGGCCACAAAAAAGCACCTAGATGGGCTAGGCCCTGCTTGTTAGCAAGGCATGAAGAAATGTCCATGCTGGAGTGTTGGACCTGATTACTGCCAGGGCATGGAGAGTGCCTACGCCTGGCCAGACCCTGCTTGCTGACAGATCCCTGGGACTGGTGCTGGCAGTTTGGAAGGAACATCTAAGCCAGGCCAGATGCTGCTAGCTGTTGGGGCACAGAGAGCTGGAAAGGCTAGGGGCTCCTGGAAGGACACAGGGAGATCACTGGGCCTGGTTGCTTTGGGGTACCCCAGGTCTGGTGGGGCTCTGCTTGTTAAGGGGGCTTGGACGAACTGGAAGGCAGGGGGAGAGGCTGCAGGGCTGGGTGACTTTGAGCAAGGCTGTCCCTGTCTCCTTTGACTTTTCTTCCTCTCACAGAGTGTGGGGTATAAAAGCTGAGGTTTTCTCAGCTTTCAAGTTGTTCTCTGCAATCAGGGGCCCCCTGGTCTTTCCTTCACGTCGATTCTCTCTTGGTTGGAGAGTGATCCGTTGTGTGCGTGCTCAGTCAGGCATCTCACCCTGGAAGTCTCTTGCTTTTGAATTTTAGCCGTACTGGTGGATGTGTAGTAGTTTCATATTACGGTGCTAGTTTACATGTCCCTGATGACTGATGCAGTTAACTCTTTTTCACATATTTATGGGCCACTTAGAGACTCTATGTAAAGTGATTTTTCAGGTTTATTGTCTAAACTCCTGTTGAATTATATGTCTTATTCCTAAATTTGTAGGAGTTCCTTATGTATCCTAAACATGAGTCTTTGGTCACATATATGCACTGAAATCATCATGTCCCATTTCTGAATTGCTTTTCACTCTCTTAATAGTATCTTCTATAGGAAAAAATAATATTAGTAAACTCTAATTTCTCATGTTTATACCCTTCAGAGCCTTTTGTGTCCTATTTAAGATATAAAGATCATGACTAATTTTCCCTCTAAGAAAATATTGTTTTATCATTTACATTTAGATCTGTAAGCAAATTACAATCGATCATTCTTTATAGTTTAAGCAGGGGGTCAAGATTCATCTCTTTTTTTCTATATATAGAGTCTTTGACCCCCTGTATTTATTGACTATACCCCCCAGCCCTCCAAACACTACTGTGAGTTGGGCTATTTCAGCCATCTTTATATGTGCTGGTTACCTTTTTGGAAGATCCTTCCACAGTTCTCCCTGCTCCTGGGACGCATCCCTGGGAATCCACACCTTTGTATTATACCATAGTACTACTATAATACTACCATTTACTAAAAACACAGGAACCCTCTCTCTGCATTATCGCTAGTATTAAGGAAAAGTATGTTATTCCTTCATGCTACCACTACACACAGTGCATACTACGTTTATAGTATATGCCATACTGTAGAGTAGCTTTTAATTTAAATATCAATATTACCCACTAACTTGTAAGTTTGTTGACATCAGACACTATGTGTTGTTCATTTTTGTATTTTTCAAGCTCCTAGAAAATGCAGCTAGCTACAGAGCTTCTAGAAGAATGCAGGGGTTCAATGAATGTTTATTATTTTATTCTTGAGAAAATCTGGATGATGAAATTGAACAAAGAGCTACTAAAAGTAGCTTCTTTGAATTCCTTTCTTTATTACAGAAATAAAACTTTTAAGCTATAACATAAGAAACAACATTTCCTATTTTAATTTCTCATAAAGTACTTTCAGTTAGGTGTCATTACAGGTGAAATTATTTTCTTCTGATTTCTCAATTTACAAGAGAGAAGAGTGTCATGTTGAAGACATCGTATTCAATACAATTCAGCCTACGTCTAAAAATACATTTGCAGCATTCCATCAGCATTTGTCACCAATTCAGAGAAACATGACAACCTTAGCTAGAATCTTGGGGGCTGGAAGAATTAAATGAATTGAAATATCGACCAACTCATATGCATAGGCTGATTAAAATGAAGGTTCGAGGGGCTCATCTCTGTAGAATGACCTGGGGATTATTTGAATGGAGATGTGATATTTAGATGTTCAAAAACTCATCACATTTATTTTAGAAAATTACATTTTCCAGAGCATAGACACAGGGCTGATTGGAAAGGAGAGACACATTCCCAATAGAGTCTACAGATTTACCATACATGATAACATAAAATAGGTTTCCCGTAAGAGTATCTATCTCAGAAACACAAAGTAATGGATTTAAAATAAAATAAACCCATTGCTGTTGAGCCAACTCCAATTCATACGAACTCTATAAACCTGATGTCACCGAGTCTATTCCATGCAGAGACATCCTATATCGGGTTTCTGAGGCTATAAATCTGTACGAGAACAGGTAACTTCATCTTTCTCTTGAGAAGCTGCTGGTAGGTTTAAACCACTGACCTTGTCAGCAGTCCAACCCTCACCCAGCAGAGCCACCAGGGCTCCTTACTGACCCATAGGGTTTCTGAGGTTGTGATCCTCGTGAGTGCAATCTGTTAGGTCTTCTCTGTAGCGGGACTCGGGGAGGTTTCACCCCCAGCCTTTCTATTAGCTGCCAAGTGCTAACCACTCTGCCACCAGGTCCCTTCAAACAAAGTCAAACCACTGGTAAGCTCTCAATTCATCATCAATGCCTTTCAAAATATTTGAGAGGTGGACGTATTCACTCACTGAGACATTAGCTTTTTTTAGTTACTGGTTTGTGTGTGTGTGTGTGTGTGTGTGTGTGTGTGTGTGTGTGTGTGTGGTGTCCAGAAGAAACGAACGTGGACATCATTTGAAAGCGTATGCGTTAGGAAGCTGTGGTTTGTGAGCATCAGCTGCTGTCTGGCTTTGAACAGTGTGTCCAAGGAGGCACACTCCTCCTGCACCAGCAATAGACATGAAGAATGGGGACACTGAAACTGCATATCTTTAAGAAATGGCGACCCAGTTTCTGGTTAGAAGCAACGCAAGATATGGACCCAGGTTTCATTTAAGTGAAAGTATAGAAATCCATGCCCAGAAAGCAAAGGCTTCCCTCCAGCTCTAAAGAGCCAGGTCTCACTTCTGGTAGCAAACGAACTCAAGAAGAGCAACCTGCTTTTGAAGAGATTCGTTTCTAAAGACTCCCAATGAGAGAATCTGCCCTGTTGATGTCCTCACTGTGCATTTAGGACAAAATGTGCTTCCTGCCTTTTAGTGATGTAGGGCCTCATGCAGTAAGCTTCCTGGATCTTGGGATTTGTTTTTTGTTGTTGCTGCTGCTATTGTTGTTTTTCAGTATAGTGTTGTTGTTTTTTCACAAGTCCCATCCAGAAGACTTGCTTTGAGAACCTCACCGTGCAAATTGGACTTTGCCTTAAACACACCCAATGCAGATGAAATGAAACTGAAATACTTCTTTGAACTTTGCATCGAAACATTTAGATTCTATACCATTGGCTAAGTTCATTGTTCTTAAAAATACTAAATGCCAATAGTAGTTTATTTACATTATCCCCCAAGTTGCTAATGTTGCCTCTAAAGTGGACCATAAATATATGTATGTCTTAGACATACGAACAGATCAGGAACTTACACTTGGTCTAAACCCTAACAGAAGAAAACTTTGTTCTAATGATGTGATCCTGCTCAATACTCACCCCTCTGCATTGATCACTGAAGACGTAAGTGTATGGCAAAGTGTGGCAAAGAAAGCAGATGGTGCTTGGCTATGAGGAAGAATAGTGTCTGGGGACATAAAGCCTTGTCCAAAGACAAGCAGCTATTTACGTGATGTGTCAGCTAAGTCCACAAAGAAGAAGCACATCAGCCTGTGTGGTCATAGGATTATTAATAGTATAACCCAAAATTAGAAGGAAGAATTACATTTGAACTCAAATGATCAGTATGTTAAAGATTATGACAATGAGCTGCAAGATCCATTGTAAATTTCTCACATGGAGTCAGTTCCTACTGATCGAAAGTTCCTTCTGATCACCACCCACGGATATTTCCATCCTAAACAGATCTCAGAGATATGACAAATTGAGATGAAGAGTGGGGGATGACCAGGAGTGACCTGAGGAGTCAATCGATATTATTTTATGATGGAAATACAATGTAGTTAGGAAAATTATATTCTATGTTTAGATCCAATTTAGCTAGAAATCCTCCCCAGCTTTCACCCTGAGCTATATTCCTCTGTCTTGTCTCAAGGAGTATCCTGTGATAGTGTCCAAGCTTCCTCCCTCCCCTCGGTAAGGGCAGGACCTGCATACCCAGCCTGTCTTCTCGAGATTTAGGATCCCTAAGTCATGGAAGCTCTGCAACATAAGATCTTTGTTAAAACAAAACTTTGTTTTTCTAGCCTGTACCTGTCATTGCAAGATTTGTGTCTGTCGGAAAGAACTGTTTTACTCAGCCTGTCTATATAACCTGTGAGAACAAAGAGACCAAGGAGATAGGCATTTGGAAGAAATATATGCCCCTCCTCACCCCTACTCCCATTCTCCTTTCCCAGGCATGTGAAAATAAAACCTAGGATCTTTTGACTCCACCTGGTTTCTGTAAATCTGGCAATGGTGACCGGGCAATGTGGGCCATCTTGATGCCGACGGTACACTAATGATGTTTCATACCTGCCTTTCGGCACTGTACTGAATATGCAAAGAGACCACAGAAAGACATTCATAACTGCCTTTCGGCACTGTACTGAATATGCAAAGAGACCACAGAAAGACATTAGTTTAGCATTATTTCTCTTTTATCTGGAATATTAGGCCCTGGAGAACAAGACTGCCAACTAATTGTCCCATTTACAAGTTTATGTACAGCTTATTATAAATGAATGCTTTCATATGTCTCAGAGGGTTTTCAGATTGTGTTTTATTTAGATGGCTTTGTTACCAAAATAAAACCTCAGTAATTAAAAGTTAAATGAAAATTCACACTATGTTTTTATCTATAAGAAAACAATTTTCTGCAATTCAAAATGTGAATTACACTTAAGCCACAAAGAAAGCAGGGCTTCATGCTTTATCTGTTTTTCATGTTTATCATGTTTATCTGTATTTCAATGAGGTGCAGATTAACCAGCTGACCCTGCTTTGTCCATGAGGCATGAAAGGCAGAGACGCTGCAAAATGGAATAGTAGTATTATAGCTGATAGTATCTCTTTACTATAGGCAATTGCATTTTTCTTGCTAGGACAGGGCTCAGATCAGAAAATTCTTGGTACAGACGTGTACATATGTCATGGTTTATTCTACAAAAATAGGCTTCCTTTCTAAAGTGAGTAGCATGAATCAAGGGCAACCTTTGGCAAATGTGAAGCAAATCACATTACCCTGCTGTTGAATGCCCTGATTCTGCTTAGGATATACGCAAGGTATTTGAGGTCATCCAAGAGTTCCACCCTTTCGATTACCAGCTAAATACACTAATCATTGGCACTAATCACGGACTCCAAATGAACGTTAGCCTCTCTATAAAGAGCCCTCGTAGTGTAGTGGTTAGATGGTGGACAGCTAACCACAAGGACAGCAGTTGGAAACCATGTGCTCCTCTGTGGGAGAAAGATGAGGTTTTCTACACCTGCACAGAGTTATACTCTCGGAAACCTGCAGGGGCGGTTCTACCTGGACCTATAGGGACATTACGCGTTGGAAAGAACTCAATGGCAGTGAATTTGGGGTTTGTTTTTGAGTATTTGTCTTCGGGAGTTGGTATAAACCGTTAAGGGGTAGGCTGATAACTGAAAGCTTGGAGGTTTGAGTCTACCCAGAAGATCCTCAGAAGAAAGACCTCGTTCTGGAAAAATTAGGCACTAGGAACTCTGTGAAGACATACTCTGGCAGACATAAAATCACAGCGAGTTGGAATTGACACAACCACAGGAAGTTTTCGTTATTTTAAACTCCCTCTTATTCAGTGAGCATTGGACTGCTAATTGCAAGGTTGGCAGTTCAAACCCACCAGTTACTCAGTGAGAGAAAGGTGAGGCTCTCTCCCATAAAGATTTATGCCCTTGGACACCCTACATAGGATTACTGTGCATCAGAACTGACATAACAGCAACAAGTTGGTTTGGTTTTCATGTCCCCTGTACTTTGCCTTCCTTGCACTTCAAACAGTGTGACTGTACATATTCATCTAAGTCATTCAGGCCTAGCGCTTCCAGTGATGTGTGACTATAACCAGCAGGCCCAAGAATATTTCTTTTCTCAACAGGATTTAGCATTTAGCGCTATAGTTTGTCTATAGGAGACACTCAGTCAATGTTAAGCAGCAGGATGGATAAGTTGATTATTAACTTTATTAACTAAAGAGGATACCTAGTATATCAAACTCTGGGAAGGAACCTAACAGGTTGGAATACTGGAGCTGGTGCTGTCAGGGTGGGGCCTTGGCTGTCTTTGGGCATTGGTTTTACTCCTGGACAATGCTGTTTTCACCCAAGGCTAGCCTCACAGCAGCCACCCCATGACTGTCTTGCTCGCCAATACCTTCCTCGTCAACATCTGGTACAGACTTGGCATACGTTAGGCCTTCTATATATAGTACTGAATGAATTCATAAAGGTTACAGGACTCGATAGCATGGTAAACTTTCCTAAGAAATATTTAGTGGTTAAGAATGACATAAGGGAATCATTATATCTGATGTTTATGTTTTTCATGGAATAAAAAGTTTTGGTTGTTTCCTTTGTTGTTCCTGACTTTGGGGTCATGCGTAGAAAATTCTTTCTCAAAGAAGATTATATAACTTGTCCTATATCTCTTTGCAGCATGGTTC
>NW_022111324.1:90698719-90704560 GCF_000313985.2 Echinops telfairi
TGGGCTTTGGGTCTCCACTCCGCACTCCCTCTATCATTCACTATGGTAAGATTTTTTGTTCTGATGATGCCTTACACCTGATCCCTTCGACACCCCGTGATTGCACAGTCTGGTGTGCTTCCTCCATGTGGGCTTTGTTGCTTCTGAGATAGATGGCCACTTGTTTACCTTCAAGCCTTTAAGACCCCAGATGCTATACCTTTTGATAACCTGGCTCAATATTATAAAATGTTTAGCCCATTTTCCTAAAGCCACTAGGTTTTTTTCATTGGTTCATTGGTAGTGGGGGGGTAGGGGGGTCCTTCATATTTACTAAAAGGGATAGAGAATTTCTTGGGAGAATCTGTGCAATAATGTGCTTTATTTTCTTGATGTGAAAAAACATACTTTACTGCCATTGAGTCAATTCTGACTCATAATGACCCTGTAGAACAGGGCAGAACTGCCCCCTTAGGGTTTCCAAGACTGTATCTTCTTCCAGGAGTAGAAAGTCTTCTCTTTCTCCCAAGAAGCGACTGAGAATTTCAAACTGCTGACATGGTGGTTAGCACCCCAATGTGTAACCCACTACGCCACAAGATACTCGTTAATCAGAGGTCATTCTATTTAAATACACATCAGCTACCATAAGTCCGAGTCACAACAACAACATGAAATGCTGACATCAGGTTCATCACAGCCTATGTCTCCTCTGATAACCCACACATTTCTCACTTTGGCACACTTTGCTCTGCCTGTTTCTAATGAAGGAGCTCCTTTTCCTTACTCAGCAAAGTCTCTTGCCGAAATGTTCTCTATCTTGGTAGTATATTCACAAGTCACTTGCTGCTTCTTCAAAAAAAATTTTTTTTCTTTTTCCCTTTCTTCACACTAGTCTACTGGACTTGCTGATCACAAAGCTGGCTGAGTTCAGTGATTTCCGTCAGATCAGAAAACCTTGCCTGACTTCTTATAACCCTGTTCCTGAACATAGAGACACAACTAGATAACTCACTTAAACACCTGAGGAATTCCAGAGGCAGAATAGTTGCGTGCCACATAAAAACTTTGTCAGCTCGGTGGCAGACCATGGCTAATAGTTATGATGTATCTCAAGAGGTAGTACCAGTACTTCTCCCATCTACTCCGTCACAAAACAGAGAGCCACAGAGCTGGAAGAGACCTAGCAGGGAAATTATGGAGAGATTTTTTATGTAGAACTTCTGAATTGTCATTATAATCGGACTAGTAGATGATCATTTCCTGAGACCGACCATCTGCTCCTCAAGTTATAAAATAAGGTAAAGAAAATGTAAAAGCTCTAAGGCTCTGAAAGTTAAATTCTCATTTCTACTATACCTCTATTATTTTGTGGGGGATGGCCAGACAATCAAGTAATGTTCTTCTTAGACCTCAATTAACGTATGCTGGAACACTGTAGTCTTCAAGCTTGAATAGTATAAATTAAAATTTTCTCGCTTGTTAATACCAAGTAATATTTACATAGACCATCTAAATTAGTCCACGTCAATGTTTTTGTTCTAGATGACCAGAGTATCTAGGAAGAACAGGGTATACTGCAAATACCCAGTCTTCATTTTAAAGTGCATCTGTCCTACTTGTTTTATAATCATCATTTTCAGGGATGCATTACTAACCTCTCACTTCCCGTTGCTGATATTCTCTGTTTTTCAGAATGGGGTGTGCAATCCACATCCAGGGATGATGCTTGCGGAGTTGAGGGAGCATGTAATGCACGAGGAACCCCACAGTGGCAGCCAGGGCAAACAGCACAATGCTGAGAAATGGCTGTGAGGAGAGAGCACAATTTCCTTATTTCATTTAGAAAGAGAAAGCAAGGGATGGCTATAGATTATATGTGATGCTGTTATCCTTCCCTTTTCTCCCCTCTTAGAGAAACAAGTTCAGTTGTTTCTGGTCTCTGAAGTTTCTTCTGTTTAGAGGCATCTGATTTGGGGGTTGAGACGTTCTAATTGGGGTGAAGAACTGGCCTATGAGACCTATTGAGACCTCAAAAAGTTTGCCCATTGGCATATGGTTTTTGTTTGTTTTCTTAGAAGGAGAAGTGGAGCTGGAGAAATTTAGGTAAAAGGCATTTCCTCATTGAAAGCCCCTTTCAATAATGGTCCATAGAGGGACACTTCTATTTCTTCATAGAGAGAACTGTATGTAAGCCCTCGAAGGCAGCTATCCCCTGTGGAGCTTCCCACATCTCCACTTTGGCCTTTCTAGCCGAAAACCTGGTTCCAGCAATCCTTTTGGATTGTTGAGCCTCTTCTCATCTCAATGTATACCTTCTTGGAAGACCACTCTTTTCTCCTTGAATTATGGTCCTACACCTTTAGCCCATTTCATTTCTATTATCCATCATCACAGTGTACTACAAAAAGATGTTATTACTTTATAAACCAAGTACTCCCAGAGTATGATCAAAAGACCCAAGTCTGGGTTTCAGACCAGATCCCATTTTGGACATAATGCTTAACACCATGAAACTATAAATCTTGTTTTTGTTTTCTTCCTCTGACTCATCTCTACTCTGGCTATCACCAAAACCCTATAGCTCCACAATAAGTTCTGTTATTAAAGACAGCATGGACATGAGTATACAATTGAATGGATACCTACACGTAAGGAGAGGAACACAGTGCTGGCACTGACTGCAAACGAGAGGACAGCAACCACTGAGCAAACAATGAGATCCGACTGTAAGACGTCCTTCTGGAAAGAGAAGTGAAATGGAAAGTCTGCTGTTCGTCTTTCTCTCAGAGAGTCTGTGTAACCAACTCTTATAAACCACCCTTTCAGGCCTTGTCTAAACCGAATGGAACTCATTGGATAGAACATTTACTATCTTCCCTCTAGGAATATCCAGGGAGACCAAAGAAAAGGGTGGTGGAAAGAAATACTAATTTTGGTGTACAGTATCTAACCATAGACAAAGAAAGGTACACTACTTGCGAGAGATAGAAAGTTCTCCTCCACAAACGTAGATTAAATACAAGATTGCCAGAGAGCTCCCAAAAGAGACCCTAACTTTCTGAGGTCTCTTATAAGAGGGTAACCCATGAGATAATAAACTCTACTTCCTTCAGGGTAACTTAGATTTTAATAGGCAAATAGTCTGAGTGTGCTGAGCAGAAATTCACAGTGTATGGACATTTTGCTGAGGTCTCTAATGGGTTTTATATTTTAACTCACCAGTCACAGGAGGTAAAGGACATCTCCAAATTGTTGATCTATAAACAAACAGACAAACAAAACACCCTACCTAAACTCTGTCATCAAGTTGATTCTGCCTCATGGAAACCTATACAGAGCTTCGGAGACTAAAAATCTTAACAAGAGCAGATAGCTTCATCTTTCCCCCAAGGGGCAGCCAGTGGGTTTGAACTACTGACTGTGGGGTAAGTACCCCAATGTCCAACCCACAGTGCCACCAAGGACATATATATGTATATATATGCAGAAAATTAATTTTTTTAGAAACTTGCTAGTAATTTTCTATCACATAAAAAAGTGGTATAAGCAGGGGTTTGGGAAAATAAAGTTAGACACAGGAATGGCATTCCAATAGAACAAAATCTCAACTATATTTGATAGTTGGCGGATATATTTAAAATGGACCTTAGGGGATACCCAATTATTTTCATTACATAGATCAAGAATAGCTGTAGTACACAATTATTTAATCTTTTTAAAGATCACTGTTACCAGAAAATTCTAAAACCATCAATGCATTTATGCCTTATTTTTCCACAGTGGGGTCATGACGTAGGCACCAGGTTATCCACTATCAGAAAGAGGAATCTCCTTTGAAATAATAGTTCTGACTCTTATCCATCAGAAAATTATCTGGTAAGACACACCACTGTTTCACCCCCAACTTTGGATGTTTCCGTCTCATTTCTTCTTTTTAAAATTAAAATGAAGAGTGTCTTACAAGTAATGCTGCTTGCTTGCCCACTGTAGTAACATTCAGAGTTATAGGGAAATATCAGGAAGAACAGTTTCAATGGAGTATTCAACCAAGATTTGGTTACAGTACTTAGTAGTAGTAAAATTAAGGGATACATTCTCAAAATCAACTTAACAATTAACTCATAAGAGTTGTTTTGAATTTTGTCTCAAAATCTCACCATTCACTAGCATGGCCATGGAGTCGATGTGGGCTCATAGCAACTGGATAGGACAAAGTCAAACTGCCCCTGTAAGTTTCCATGACTGTAACTCTCTTCAGGAGTAAAAAGCCCCTTTTTTTTCCTCAGAGATGGCTGGTGGTTTCAAACTGTTGACCTTGCAGATCGCAGCCCAATTCATAACCACTATGCCACTATGCCACTATGCCACCAGTGCTCCAACCATTCACTATAGCTAGTTAATATGGAACAGATAATATAATGACAAACCAAGTATCCTAATTTTTTCTTAATATTGCTCATTTGATCTGTGAGTAGGGAAAATCACTAGTTTTCAGTTCTGAATCTATAAAAATGTTATAATCAGAGGTTTTTACCAAAAATTTACTAGTAGTAAAGGTCAAAATCTGGTTTCTCCTTTCACTCCAAACACAAACGATTAGATCTATCACTAAAGATAATGCTGTAATTCACAGGGAACACTATAATTCACAGATGATGCAATGGGTTGTGCGTTAGGATGTTAACCACAAGGTTTTTGGTTCAAACCCACCTGCCACTGTGCAAAAGGAAGATGAAGCTGCCAGGTTCCATATAAATTGAATCTTACTGTCTACTCATAAAGGATCTCTATAGATTGAAATAGATTCCATGGGAGTAAGTTTGGTTTGATTTTGGTTTAGGACGTGAAGTTGTTACTTTTTCTTTCAATTTTTCATGGATGGAATTTTCCATTTTTATGCCAATTAAAAATATTAAATGTTTATCCAAAATATATTTTTTCAAATATTCTAATTTTAAGAGCGTCATCTTAAATTGATCGATTTTTCATGTCTAAAGGACATAAGGGTAATTGGCAGGTGGATGGGGGTGCATTTCTAGGTTTCGCATAACAGGAGAAAGAGTATGCTCAAATTGTTTTTGATATATATATTTTTCATACAGAAATATCAGTGTGATTATTGCCAATATTATGGCACTACTTATAAATATAAATCCATGCACAGCCTTTCTCAGCTTATTATAGTGTTCTTTCTCCCCATTTCTTTTCTGAACTTTAATTTGCTCCTTGATTTCTGTTTTCTTTTTTTTTTTTAAGACAAAATTTCATTTATTTGTAAGTAGAAATAAATATTTCACAATTTAAAAAAAGAAAAAGAAAAAATTTAAATACCTAGCAATCAGTTTAAATAAAAATCATGTGAAAACTACAAAGAAAACTTAAAACATTATTGAAGGATACAAAAGAGGAATTGATCAAATTGAAATACATGGCACATTCTTTTATATAAATGTAATTTTTTAGATTCAGAAATATAAATAGAATGACCAAAATAAGAAGGCTATTTTTTTTAAACATTTTATTAGGGGCTCATACAACTGTTATCGCAATCCATACACACATCAATTGTGTAAAGCGCATTTGTACATCATTCTCAAGACATTTTCTCTCCACTTAAACCCCAGACATTAGGTCCTCATTTTCCCCTCCCTTCCCGCTCCCACCTCCTGCGTGAGCCCTTGATAGTTTATAAATGGGTATTTTGTCATATCTTGCTTGATTTCTGTTTTCATAGAGGTTGATAACTGAGCCACCTATAATGAAATCATTGTCGTCTTCCAATTTTCTCCATTTCAAATTTTCTCCATCATATTGTTCTTCCTCAGTACAGTTATGAGGATGATTGTTACCTTCATGTCA
>NW_022111324.1:90704660-90716442 GCF_000313985.2 Echinops telfairi
ATGAATACCCAGCGTGATGACTGTTAACCTAGGCTACACCATACTTCAAGACAACATTTCATTTATTTGTAAGTAGAAATAAATATTTCACAATTAAAAAAAAGAAAAATCAGCAAAAATGTAAATACCTAGCAATCAGTTTAAATAAAAATCATGTGAAAACTACAAAGAAAACTTAAAACATTATTGAAGGATACAAAAGAGGAATTGATCAAATTGAAATACATGGCACATTCTTTTATATAAATGTAATTTTTTAGATTCAGAAATATAAATAGAATGACCAAAATAAGAAGGCTATTTTTTTTAAACATTTTATTAGGGGCTCATACAACTGTTATCGCAATCCATACACACATCAATTGTGTAAAGCGCATTTGTACATCATTCTCAAGACATTTTCTCTCCACTTAAACCCCAGACATTAGGTCCTCATTTTCCCCTCCCTTCCCGCTCCCACCTCCTGCGTGAGCCCTTGATAGTTTATAAATGGGTATTTTGTCATATCTTGCTTGATTTCTGTTTTCATAGAGGTTGATAACTGAGCCACCTATAATGAAATCATTGTCGTCTTCCAATTTTCTCCATTTCAAATTTTCTCCATCATATTGTTCTTCCTCAGTACAGTTACGAGGATGATTGTTACCTTCATGTCAACCTGAATCGATCCTGAAGGCATTGTCTTTTCATTAGAATCACCTGCGCTTCATAAGCTGCCGAGGATTCATCCCATCCTGGAGCCACATTCTTCCCAGAGCCACTTTTCCAGATAATTTGTTCAGCATACAGATTGAATAAGATAGTTCAACAGATACGGCCATGCTGCATACCTTTTCTAATGTTAAGTCATACAATATCCTCCCATTTGTTTGGACACCTGCCTCTTTATCTGCCTACAAGGTCTGTTTGATTAAGTGTTTTGAATTCTTTCTTTAGAATGTGATCCATTCATTTGGCAGGATCCCCACAGTCCAAGGTCTTTGCATAGTCAATGAAACACAGGTAAACATTTTCTGGCGCTCTGTTTTTGGCCAAGATCTTTCTGGCATTAGTAGTGATCACCTTCCTTCCATCTTCTTTTCTGAATCTGACTTGAACTACAGATTTTATTTTTATTTTCATTTTTAATTACAAGTATAGAGAATTTTCATGAATTTATTATCTTATTATTACATAAAGCTTGTATACTAATATCATTTGCCTATAAAAATTTTCATCTGTGAGAGATTGGTGTGATAAAGACATTTAACTTTTGTGTTAAATTTGCAGCATATATTTTATCAAATTATTTCAATTTTATTGCCTTTTTACATGCAGATTTTAAAGAATTTTTTTGTACTGAAATCTAATGGGTATGTATTACTTATTTTATGATTCTGGAAACCACCCCTTCTCTAGAATTTGGGCAAATGGATAATTTCATTTTATTACACACACCCACGCACCTCTCCTTTTAGGGAGGATCTTTTCACATTTAAAAAAAACCTCTGTGATACACACATGGAAAAGTACATAAAACAAATAAATGTAGCTTAAAAAACAATCATGAGTTGAGAACATTTCCATCTCCCTAAAAGTTACTGAAACTCCCATGGAGTTCAGTTCCACGCCGACACCACACAGTACTGCCAGGAGGTGGAATCAGAGCCATAGCAATTGGTTATAACTGGCAGAGCCTAGCCCACAGTCTTCTAATCAAAATATTCAACTTACCCCCTTGGAGGTGTCTACCCACGATCCTGACTTTAATGAAAATTATATTCCAGTTCTAAATATTGATTTTACTGTTTATGCGTGACATTTTAAGCAAGCTCATTTGATTTTGTCCATTTGTAATCAGATAAAATACATAAAGCTCTATGTGTTAGTCAAATGTGTATGTTTTCTTCAACATTATTGGGTGAAGATACACCAAATATTACATGCTAGTACATGTAGCTATAGGAAAAGCCTTTCCTTTGCTATAAAACCAAACCCACTGCCATCAACTTGATTACAACCCATAGATCCTGAGGCTGTAAATCCTGATGGCTGCAAATAGACTCACATTTATCCTCAGGAGTGGCTGATGATTTGAACACCACATCTTATGGTTAGCAGCCCAATGCTTACCCAACAGGACCACTACTGAGGGACTTCCCAATGGCTCCCGTTTCTAGCTCTTGTGAATAAATGCTATCATGAACATCCCCGTACATATATTCTGGTGAAAATATGAAACACTTTCTCCAAGGTAAATACCTAGGAGCAGAGTAGCTAGCCTGTCAGATATGTGTAGGACATTGGTGGGTCAGTGGTAGAATGTTTGTTATGCAGAAAACCTGGGTTCAATGCTTGGTCAAGCACCATGCGTAACCACCACCCATCTGTGTTGAGTGTTGGGTTGGATACACACATTTAAATAATACATAGAGTATAACGCAATTTTAGCAGATTGAAAATGAGCAAAACCAACACATTTCAGAGGAGCTTTCAGACTGAGACAAACTGTGAAGAAAGGTTTGCTTTTCTATTTCTGAACTGATGCCAATGAAAATGTACAGATCACAACCACCACCTATTATGCGAATGGCACAGGACCAGTGATTGGCATCATTGTGCAGGGAGTTGCCCTGAGTCTGGGCCAAATGCATAGCAGTTAATAGCATCAAGAACAATAAAGCAAAGGTAACATTTTTAATACATTTTAATTCTACGTGTTGTTTAAATGTTATTTCACTTTCTCACAGCAGAAAGACATTTGCTTTGATTCTAAGTGCTCTCCAGTTCGGCCCTCTTATATTTAGATTTAAAATTCACCTGGTAACCCCTGATTTATGATACATTTGAGATACAATAAGCTGCACTTAAGACTGACTTTTGTTCTTGTCATCATTACAACTATGTAATGACTACAGTGTTGAATCCAGTAATTTGCTAATGTTATATTTGCAGCTGTTCACTCGCAGATGTTCAATGCTAATGTATTGCTCAAAACACTGCTGTGAAAATTATTTTTTTTTAAAAAGAGGTATTCAACATATATCTCCAAACCAATTTACAATAGAGTTGTCAGAAAGAAACCCAATCATTTTGTCTGGAACTACCTGTAATGTGCTTCAAAGTTCATTTTAATTTTGTTCCTTGCAAATAATTTCTACCTTTTATCATTCCGTTTTTCTCTGTGTGTAGAATTGGAAGTTCTTTACTGTTTCTATACCTTTAATAGTTACCTTAAGCCCTCTAGCAAAAGTTTCTATTGTTTAATAAATCAATGATTAACTGGCAAGATGGGAAAGAGTAACTTCCACTTGAAATCTAATCATACAGTATTGTTTTATTTTTTTTCAGTTATGTTTGTGTTTAGATTTACCAATGTATTTGTAATGTTATTTTCTCTGTTTCTTCTTCAAATTCAGGCATTCCATCTAGTATCACTTTCTCTTGAAAGAATCCTTGAGAATTACATTTGGTGGACATTATCTCCGTCTTTGTGTGTCATATTTTTTCCCCCTCATTCTTTAACATTTTCACTGGGTGTAGAATTCTAAGCTGGAAGTTTCTCTTTACAAAACACTAATTATATCAAACAGCTGTCTCTGGCTTCCATTATTACTTCAGATAAGTGAGCTCCCTTGGTCATTCCTTTGAGTGCAATCTGTTACTTTTGTTGAACTCTTTTAAGATTGTATGTGTCTTTGATGTATTACAGTTTCATGTAATACATCATGTGTGTCTGATTTTTTTAAAACCTTGTTTGTGATTCACTGGGATTCTTTAATATGTAGATGAGTGTCTTTCATGAATTCTAGAAGATCCTCAGATGCTCATATCACAAACTATGTATTACAGTCCAGCCTCTCCCTCTATTTATGGAATTCTGATGAGCTATATAGTAGAGCTCCTCCTTCTCTTCTTCAAGTCCTGAAGATTATTTATTGTTTATTTGGGGGGGTTGCAGTCTGGATGTTTCCCCTTCTCTATTGTCTCTCGGTGCACTCATTCTCTTTAGGGGTGTCTGAGCGCCCATGTGTGCTCCCATGAGGGCATTCGCTTTGTTTTACTTCATTTGCTTCATTCGGTTGTTGGTTCGCTGGTTGGTTTAGATTAGATGGTTGGTTAGTTTTTAGGAAGTTCTATTTGGTTATCTTTTGAATCTGGTAGATTTAAATATCATTTAAAACTATCAATTACTTCCTGAAGCCTCGTAAGTATATACCTAAAAACAACAAACTCACTGCCATCAAGTCAGTTCTGACTGATGTCTAAAAACCTGTGTCTAATAGTTTCAATAGCTGAAGTATTTGCACAGCTGTTTCTGCCATTACTTTCCAGTTGTTTCTGTTAATATCTTATTTTCTTGTGTATGCTTCAAATTTTTATTGTAAGCTTCTCGTTTTCCTTAGAAAATTTGAAAGCAATTGGAGGTCAAGGATGAAACTTTGTTCCTCATGAGTGGATTTGAATTTGCTTCTGCCATGGCTCAGGTTCAGTACAAGACCACCTTAAACTGCATTAAGAATTCCAGGAGTTTTGTGGCAGTAAGATGTTTAAACACACACTCGGTTCTCGAATTTTTTGTCATTGCTGCTTTTATTTTTGTTGGTATTTTGAGAATCCCCTTATTAATCAGTTGATTTTCATCAGCTCTTGTAAATTTTATATGTAATATATACATATATTCCTTTTCAAGCCTTATATTGGCCAAAATGCCTATAAGAATATTCAATAATATTGTTTTCCTACCTTAATGTAAGCCCATACATAAAAGGATAAATAAAATAATAGCCGATAGCACTTTGAACTTATTAAATGGATTGTGACATTTTATTTAGGACTGACCACTCTAGCCCTCAAGGGAAGCCCTGATTCATCATTACATAGCCAGCAAGCAGAGTTAGACTGCCAGGGCCAGGAAAATATGACTACTACATCCAACTGTCATAAAAGGAGCTGTTTGAATTTTCCAGATAAAAATTAGGTGGGATTTTTGTTTGCTTGTTTCTATGTTTGCTTTGTTTTGTTTTTGTCACTAGAAACTGACTGAGAGCAATGGCTACAATGAAGTAGCAGCTTTTAACGTGATAAAAGACTCAACAGTGCTGGTGATCAGTAGGGACATAAACTGGAAGGCAATGCTCCTAGGCATAAGAAAGACGACTGACCAGGCAAAACACTAGCAAAAAGTGTTTACTTTTATTCAACGTTGGATTTTGGTAATGATCTTCATGTTAATAAGTTAACTTGCTCATCTTGGAATTAAATGATCCCTTGATAGAGCTCTAGTTTCTATTTCTAGATTAATTTTTCTGAGAGTGTAGTGTGTGTATCACCTGGAGAAGAATCTAGGTTATGCACCACAGGCCAGACAAATCACGAGTCACAAAGAGGGGAAGCAAAAGATGGACTGGAAGCCTACAATCTAAAGAGATTCCCTAGAGGTTTCTCTAAATTTAAGAAACATGAGACAGAAGGGCACAGAAAATAAAGTGGTTGCGAGACATAGCAGAACAAAATCAGAAACTGCTGAGAGGAATATTTTATACTTGCACTTGAGCAAAGGTAATATAAATCAAATTGATGAAAAGCAGAATCTGATATTTCCATTAAAATATTATAATTAGACCAGGAGACATTTCAGAGAATAGAAGACAAACATTGTATTCAATCACCTACAAGTTATGTGTACACAGCATTGCAAAGTGTATGAATATCAAGTAAGGCAATGCATAATCCATCGCATCTAATGATATTAATGAAGTGCTATCAGAGTCCACATACAAATTTATTGTCTTTGTAATTCATACATTATTTCCACTGGAATAAGCCAGAAAGTGTCAAGACGTCTTCATAGGTCATAAAATCTTGGAAGGCTTAAAAAGGATAGTTTTACTCAGCTATCTATGAGAAAACTATAAGGTGGATTTGGGGTCAAAGGATAGCTTTTGTAGAGAAGAATCTAGAAGTGACATGTTGATTTTCTCCATGTCAGACTCCTGGTATACATATAAGAGATCAGGCTGTTGATTTCATGTGTGACTGTCCCAGCTGTCATCTCATCAGCTCTAACAGATTCACCTAGTACCCTGCTTTGCAATGCATTTTGGCTTTTAAAATTCATGAACCATCCTTTATTCATTCTAAACATTTCATCTTGTAGTTCCCTATCACATGGGGAAAAAAACACCCTGAATGTTTTAGCTTGAATTGTGACCACACTCAAAAACACACAGGGTTGAATATATATATGTTATCAAGTTAGTGATTGTTGTCTTGAAATTTCAGATTATAATTTAATTAATCTAAATCCAACTGAAAGCGTTGTGCACTTACGATGAATCAGGCATGGTAGATACCAAGATAAATGAGGCACGGTGCCTGAAGGGAAGCGCTAGAAATCAATCAACCATTAACTACTTTTTCTTTACTCTCCATTCCTACAAGATACATGAACAGCATGACTCAGAGAAATTAGACTGGCCCAAACTCCACAGTCATCAAATGAATGAGCATGGCTTTTCAAAGCATCAATGTTGGGAAGTTAAACATTATTGACGCCACACCTGCTTAAAGAATGTTTGAGTTCCCTCTGAGATATTTCCCCCGTGAACCAGCAAAGAAGCATCACTTTACATTGTCTTCCCTCATTCTTTAGCTACTTTGTTTTGGTTTCATTTTCTTCAACCAGTGTAGTTGTGCCCTCCTCTGATACCCTAGCCCAAAGCCCAAAGGTCTGACTAAGAGCGGAGTGGGTGTAATCCTGGCACCAAATACCCTGAAAAAAGGCTTGGAGGCTTAGGCAAGAGATGTAAAAGATGAACTGTGTGTGCAGCCTCTCAGGAGTGCAGTTCATTGATTGCATAAACTTGTATCCAGGTGTAGTGCCTATCTGCTGTCTGTTCCAGCAATGGGTATACTTACTTGAACATGATACAGATGATTCTCCAAGCAAACTTCTGCAAACCTACCACCCAGTGACCATGGCACATATATTGAGCATTGCATTCAGGATACTGCCCGCACCTGGCAATTCCACAGCCCAGCACACCCAGACCAGGCCCTTTCTCCTCCACTCAGGCCAATCTGGCTGCTAACAGGTTCCAAGTTGCATAGACTGACACCTCTCACACACTCGGTTAAAAAGGAAAGTGTCTCACCACAGAGGCTTTCATCTTCTTTGGGAGAGGGTCTGCCGCCAGCTCTTCCAAATTTTTTGGTAAAAATTTAGGTAATAATTTGCATTGAATAAAGGACCTGAAAGTGGGAAAACACAGGTCTTACATTGAAAAACAAGTGTGCATTACAATGTTTGAGGTAAATTACCTCACTGCAGATCTCATACCAAGTTCAAATCTAAGAGCTATCTCTATGAAACAGGTTAGCATTTAAAAGGACACAAAGGCAAATGACCTGAAGGTAATGTTTACAGTTTAAAATGTCATCGTAATGAAAGTAGTCAACCACCTAAGGAGTTGTAGGTCCCCATCAAAAGCTAGCTCAGGTCTAAGATTGCAGATTCCCTACTTCCGCTCACCCTTCAGGGCTTCATCGGTAGAGCGAGCGCTTCAGCACAATTCAACATGCCAAACGAGCACATTGACCATGAACATTGTGTAAACTCTGTGGTAATGTTTCATTTTCTCATTTTTTCTCTATCATTCATCTTCTTGCACCATGCCACCAAAAATTAAAGCCTCCACACAATTATGTTTATCTAAGATCGATAGATCTGAACAAATTACACAAGATACTACTATTGATATCAGAAACTTACTTTCATATCATCTGAAGCGTTTTTAGTCACAAACTACATATTTATTCAAGATTAAAAAGATTGAAAAAATGTGCTTTAACATAACTTAGAATGATTATTAAACACATTCAAAAACATGGCACCAACTTTATATGCTAAATCCAGAGGAAACCAGCCATTTTTGGAACAAACAGCAACATGGAGAACAGGTTTTATTTCCTTCCAGCGGCCTGGCCTCCTCAGCAATGCTGCTTCATGAATCCCGAGACGGTGCCCTTTGAAAAGCCAAAGAGGATGACTGGCTGGCATCAGTCACCTAGTCCTACCAGTGTGCATTTGATCTCAGGAAAACAAGAGCACGGGTTATGGACTTGCTGTATGGCAGTGGACCCTAGAAACATCGAGGTGCTGGGATATGTGAATCAGTTGGCTTCAGACCTAAATTAAAATTCCATTTTAAATTAAGATTTTCATTTCTACCTATATTTATTTAATGTTTTATTATCATTTGAGTGAAAGTATACAGAGCAAATTGGTTTTCCATTCAACAATTGAGTTTCTTCATGTCTCTTCCCGTGGATGTAGTCAATATTATTTCAATATGTGTTACATCTGGAGAAGCCTACGTGTATAGACACCATGTATGCGGTTAAAAAGGGTATTTGTGATGAAGTCCTTGGTCTTTCAGCATTCTGTCATGTGATCTCAGCTTTAATTCTATCACCAAGGTCACGTTTTCCAACTAATACTTCTTCCTCTTTGTTTCCAATTTTTGCATTCCAATCACCAATAATTATCAATACAACTTCATTGCATGCTTGATTAATTTCAGACTGAAGATGTTGGTAGGAATTTTCAACTTTTAGTTCCTGTGCTTGCACTCAAGGAGCCCTGGTGGCATAGTGGTTATGAGTGGGGCTGCTAACTGCACTGTCAGCAGCTGGAGGGTACCAGCAGCTCCAAGAGAGGACGGCGAGGCTCTCTGCTCCACAAAGAGTGACGGGCCTGGAAACCCACAGGGATAGTCCTACCCTGTCCTGTAGCATTGCTATGAGTCAGCATTGACACCATGGCAGCACGTGTTTGTTTTGTTTTGATGTTTGAGCCCATTGGTGCAGCCACTATGAAAAGATACATGGACACAGTGGTGCAACAATGATAAGAATAATTGGTAGGGGTATTGAGGGTGGGGCAGAGCTAGGTAGCATTTCATTCTGTTGTACATAGGGTCACTATAAGCTGAAATGGAATCATAAGCACTTAAAAATAACAGCTGTAGGGGTTAGTACACATATTTGAATAATAATTGTATTGACTGGGATTTCCTTGCATGTGGATAGATATTACCCTATCACAGACAGTATCGCACTTTAAGATAGAGCTTGATATGTCATATTTGACCAGAAATGTGATGCCATTCCTCTGTAACTTGCCATTCATGGCATAGTAATGTCTAGGATATTGGTTTTTATGTGTTCCATTTAATTTTGACAATTTCCACTTTTCCTGGATTCATATTTCACATGTTCCAAGTTCCAATTATTAATAGATGTTTGCCACTGTTTCTTTTAATTTTCAATTGTGCCTCATCATCAAATGGAGGTCCCTAAAGCTTTACTCCACCCATGACATTATGATCTACCCTATTTCAAGAAGGCAGCTCTTCCTGAGTTCTATTTGCCTTTGGACCGGAAAGGCTCATCTTCTGGCACTAACTTTCAACATCTGACAATGTTTCGCTGCTCTTCACAAGATTTTCAGTGGCTAATTGCTCAAGTTGGACAGCCTATTCCTTCTTTGTAGTCTGTTCTTAGTCTGGAAGCTCTATTGACACCTGTTCACTTTGGGTGACCTGGCTGTTCTTTGCAATACCAGTGACATAGCTTCCAGAATCACAGAATCATGCAAGCTTCCATGGTCCAATGAAGTAGGAAAAAAAGTGGCTGTATAATAGTGAACTCATACTATATTTATCCTCTTGTGATTGACTTATTTTGCACCAGCATAATGTCCTCGAGTCTCGTCCACTTTACTCTTAATGTAGACGTTCAGTAAAAGTGTTTCGTTGCATCTTCATTAATGTTTAAGCAGGCACACTGTTCCATCATATGCATGTGCCATACTTTATTCATTCATCCCGTGAAGGGCACTTGCCATTTCTTTGCCGCTGTGAATAATATTAAAATGAACACGAGTGTACACATATCTGTCTGAGTCCCAGCTCCTATTTCTTTAAGATTTATATCTAGTAGTGAGATAAGCCCCCTAAAAAATAAACTCACTACCATCAAGTCAATCCCAATTTACAGTGATTCTGTATAAGGTTTCCAAGGATTTGTAAATCCTTAATCTAGCAGATTATCTTTCTCTGGTTAATCTTGTGATTAGCAGTCCACCCTTACCAAGACTCCTCAGTAATAAGGTAACAACCAAATTATATTTATAGTGTCAACTTTTCAAGGAAGCACATTCCATTTTGTGGAGTGATTGCACCAGCAGTTCCAACCTCTCTACCCTCTTGCCAGTGCTTATTGTTTTCTTTCCTATGGTACCGTCCTATTGTTACTAGGGTGAAATGATGTCTCGGCATTCCTTCAATTTGCATCTCTGTCGTGGCTACTGATCTGAAGCATTTCTTCAGGGGCTCTTGGCTGTCTGAATGTTTTCTTTGGCAAAATATCTGTTTGTGTCCTTTGTCCGTTTTAAAAATTGGATTGCTTGTCATTTCTACCTTTCAAAGGAAGCCATGCAGCCTTTCCTTTGTCAAATTGTTACTGTTAATAGCAAAGAACACAGAATCAGAATTTCAGACCTTGATGAAGAATCATTTCATTCTTGTTAAAAATTCTATCTTAACTGTTCCTTGAATCACCAGGTGAATTGTCTAAATCAGCATCATTTCCCCTTAGCCAGGTAAACAGTATTTTTAATTTCAAAGACATTAGATGAGATTTGATTCAATCTTCTCTTCTTATTAACTGAATGAATCAGGTTTTTTTTAATTTCAAGGATGTCAAAGTTGAATTTATCTGACTTAAATTTGATCGCAAGACCTTCCATATCAAAATGTTTGCACAGGTACTTTAAAAATATTACTTCAATCAAATTGTATCAGGAGATAAGGAATTAATAGATACCATTAAGAAATTGTGTGATTTGACAATTCCTTGTAAAATGTCTCCCACCCCCCCTATATTTCTCTATAGTATGAAATGTTTCCCATTGTTTATTTTATCAAATAAAAATTGTTTTTCACACAAGGAAGGCCAAGTATGAATTTTCCAATAAGATGACATGTATCTTCATTTCATGAAATGCAAGAATTCTTTCCAAACAACATTTTGCTTTAGTTGTTAAAGAAAAGTCAATCCAGTGCTTTCACTAAGACAGCTGAAAATTGATCTTTGGTTTTAATTAGATTCTGGTCCCCATTCCCCCCACCCACACCCCCAGTGATTAGCTAATTCAATCGTAAAAGATCCCAACCACAATGAGCTAGGAATGAAGGGGTGACCCAATACTCACATCAGTACAGATGGGTCACTGCTCTGCCTGCTCAGGTGATAGGAAACAGCGACCAAAAGGCTACAGAAGGCTGAAAAGAGTGCTGGGATGTGCTGCATACTCCACGGCTCCTAAGAAAACACACCAACGAGCCCAGTCAATTACAATAGCTAAAGGATGGCTGGGGTGGCTCAGACATTTAGGTTTGTGTGCTGAGATCCAACTAAAGGTGGCTTTCTCATGAACACTTCTGCCAGTGGGCATAGGAGGATCTGGGGTGACATCCAAACTTAGCCCTTCCATGTATAAATTCAGGCATAATTGTTGAATTTGACAGGAATAGGGATCAGGGGTTCATTAGAAATAATTGCATATGTTTATGTCATTTATTTAATCTTTTCTGAAGTTAAGTTTAAGATTTTTATAAGGTATACCATTAAGCATGTATCCCCTTTTTTACATTTAATACTTAACAGTGATTACAAGACTCATATCCCACTGGGAGGGTGGAGGGAGAGTGGGTTGGAAAGAGGGAACCAATTACAA
>NW_022111324.1:90718055-90719207 GCF_000313985.2 Echinops telfairi
ATATGACAAAATAGCAATTTATAAACTATCAAGGGCTCATGAGGGAGGGGGGAGTGGGGAGGGAGGGGAAAAATGAGGACCTAATGCCGGGGGTTAAGTGAAGAGGAAATGTTTTGAGAATGATGAGGGCAATGAATGTACAGATGCGCTTTACACAATTGATGTGTGTATGGATTGTGATAAGAGTTGTATAAGCCCCTAATAAAATGATTTTAAAAAAGAAAAAGAAAATCAACTATTTAAAATCAAAAGGGAACCGTAACCCAAAGACAAAATTCAGAGGGTTAGAAAAGAATGAAGAACAGAAACAGGGAGGAAGTTGGATAAGCAAAAGTACATTGAGGGGATTACCGTGGAGCGGTTGAACCAAAATAAATGAATTATTGAATATAAAACTGTGATTTGCTTTGTAAACCATCACTTAAGTAAAAATAAACACTTTTAAAATGGCCTAAGATATCAAATAGATTAGAGGACTGAAATGAAATTCCGAGAAGATAAAAGACAGTCCCTCTGACCAGAGGAGCCGGAAAGGAGAGGAGCAAGATGTTTTAGGTTTAATACAACAGAAGAACAGATCCAACAGACCACCTCAACACGGAAAACAGACACAGGAAGGGAGTGCTCCCATTGCAAGTAGCCTGGAAACCGGGGACACTGCTCTCGTGCCGTCTCGGCTTTCCTGCCAGCAGCGCTATGTCTTTCAAAGAACACCTCTATATATTTAGCCTTTCGATCACCATCACCATCAGCAGAATCTGCTTCTGTCTTCCCAAAGTTGAATTTACACAAAGATTTAAAAGTTAGCTCAAGATATTGAACCCTTAATTCACCAAGCGTTTTATTTAGAAGGTAGGCGCTCATTGTTTCCTTGAGTCTTTGATTGTCATCACTGTTCTTTGCTCTGGAGAGGAAGGGTTGCTCATGAGCTTTGAAGACTCCAATCACTACTCCTCAAAGTGGGATGTAGAATAAATATTGTCTTTATGTGTTAATGGTTTCTTTGTTTACTTCATTTTTTGCCTTAAGCTCCTTTTGTTTGTGGGTTTTCATTTCTTTCCTTCATTTTAAGAGTAAATTTTTATGTTTGTATGTTATAAATCCTTGAACTTTGTGTCGCCAGATGGGAAATACAGTCATCCAGTAAATATT
>NW_022111324.1:90720524-90753579 GCF_000313985.2 Echinops telfairi
CTACAGCAAAGTGTGGTGAAGAAACCTGACAGTGCCCAGCTATCAGAGTGAATAATATATAGGATCTTAAAGGCGTGTCTTAATTCAAGCAGCCATCTAAATGAGGTGTCAGCTAAGTCCACATGGACGAAGTCTACCAGCCAGTGTGATCCAAGGATTATAGACAATAAAACTAAGACCAGAGGGTGGACTGTTATTAGCACTTAAATTGTGAGCACCTGGTTTGCAGAGGCTATAAATGACATTGAAAGCCCCCAAATCCATTTGAAGAATCACTACATGGGTTAAGCCTATGGTGAATCCCTTCTGTCCATAGTCTCTCTATCAGACAGAGGGCATTGCAAAATGTATTGTTCCACATGTAGTGAGGTGAAAACAAACCATCTATAACCTCCTTATTCTGTTCACTTTAAAATCCACTTCAGCAGGGGAGGCCTACCTCATCTGAGCTCCCTCATTTGAAGATCAAGAAAGAGAAGAAAAATCAGTTCCTGCTGTATGAAACGGCTCTACAGTCATCCAAAATCAACAACTACTCCTTCAGTGGTGCTTAGTGAACCATAATGGAAACTTATCCTTTTAAAATGTACACTTTATCATTTTATCTCCCTTTTGAGTCATTTTAAAATGGTTCTACTTTTTAATATTTTCTACTTTTTAAAAGTTGATGTTTTTCTTGGTTTTATTTTGCTGGGGTTTTTTCTTTTTCTTTTATGTTTTTCTGTATATGAAATCCAGGATAGATAAATCCATGAAGACAGTAGGTGGATTAATATCTCCTTAGGGGAATGGAAGGGGAGGTAGTGTGGGAATGGGAAGCTATAAAAATGAATGTAAGAAACAAAATGTTCTAAAAGTGATTGCAATGATTACTGAACAACTCTTTATAATATGACTGAACTATTAAATTTTGTGGTATGTGAATTATAAGTCAATAAAACAGTTTAAAATTTTTCCAACAAAAAAAGTTTAGGGCCAAATGGCTTCATCTGCTAATTCTACACACATTCAGAAAATACTGACACCAATTCTACAAACTATTTCAGAATATAGAAAAGGGTATCAAACTCCAGAACTCATTTTAGAAAGTGAGCATAACCCTGCTACAAATCCAGGCAAAGACACGACAGAGATAGATAGCTACTTCCCAATATTTTTATCAATATAGACATAATTCTCATCCAAAATCCTACCCAATAGAATCCAACTAAATACACCATAATTTTAAATACACCATAATTAAGTGGGATTCATACTAGGTACATGAGGATAGTTCAACATTAGAAAAACAATTACTATAATCCATTATCTAAACAAAACAAAAAATAAGAATCACATGATCAGATCAGTCAATGCAGAAAAGGCATTGTATAGTATCCAACACCCATTCCTGATTTTTAAAAATCAACAAAGTAAAAATAGAAGGGAAATTTAACACATAAAGTCATATATCAGAAAAACTATGGCCAATATTTCACTTAACGGGGAATAAGTGAAATCATTTCCTCTGCAAATGGGAACCAGGAAACAATCCCCCTATCCCCCTTATTCAACACTGTGCTGGGGACCTTAGCCCAAACCATCAGACAACAACAACCACACACAAAAAAGAAATCAAAGGAATCTGAATAGACAAAGGAGAAGTGAAACTCTCATTATGCACAGATGATTTGATTTTATACTTATAAAACCCCCAAACATTACAAAAGAAATTTTTTGTAAATAATTGAAACATTAGGCAGTGTGCAGGATACAAGATACATTTTAAAATCAATTGAACTCCTATATACTAAAAAAAAAGTAGCTCGGAAAAAGAAATCAAGAAAATACCATTTACAATAGCCACACAAAAGATGAAATGCTAGGAATATAGCAAACTGGGAAACAAAAGACTTATACAAAGAATACTATAGAACACTACTACAAAAATCCAAAAGAGAACTGCATAAATGGAAGAATATCCCATGTTTATAGAAAAGAAGGCTTTACATTGTGAAATGCCAATCCCACCCAATGCAATCTATAAATACCACATAATTCCTATCCAAATACCAACTTCATTCTTTAAAGAAATGGGAAAATGAATTACAAACTTTAAACCGATAGGAAAGAGACCCAGGAAAAGCAAGAAGTTCGTAAGAACAAAATAGGAGACCTCTCACGGGCTTTCCACTGGGATCCTCATGTCTGGTGCCCCTACACACAATTGAAGTTCACAAAATTGCTTCTTCCTTCTTCAAGGAAGAGTGTCTCTGATACGGCTTCTATGTCTGATCCCTAGACCCTCTTTTACAAGGGTCCCTTGACTTGTTCACACCAACTCAGAAAAAGTCTTCTTGGCATTAGCGTAAAGGTAATTGATTAGGATCATTAATTAGATCTGTAAGATCCCTACATATTTGTGTATAACATAGCCTAATTAAAGGAATGTATTCCATCATATTCACAGGCCCTACTCACTCCAAAGGGGAGGGAATTACATAGGCTAGTTACACTATGGGGAACAGACCTTGGAGAAAATTTAAAACTTTATCTACTACATCATGTATTGAGAACTCTAGAACAAGTCACTGTATATGCATAACTGACTTAATTTTATTTCTCTTACAATATCCATATGAAGTAGATACTACTAATCTATTCTATAATTGAGAAAGTCGCGTGCATCAGTCATATCCATAGACAAATAACTTAACCAATGTGTTCTTCAAGATCAAAATGCTAAACCTTCCTTCTCTCTTACAAGAAAATGTGATAAAAGAAGATAAAAAACATTTAGGAAAACGTTTCAAATATTAAAATACTATATTTCTGTAAAGGATCTTATATGAGGAGCCTTCAAAAAAAGTCATTAAAAAATTCCATTACCTTTCAATCCCATTTTTCTATGGGTGTTTTGAAAATTCCTCATATTCCTATGACTTGTTAATTTCACTAAACAAGGATATCTCTACTTCAAATATGTTAGGTTAGATAGCATTTAAGAAAGAAAGTTTAAAAAATACGAGATCTGGGATCTGAGATATGTGATGTTGAACAAGTTGCCTAATTTCTCTCTGGATCTCTATTCTTTAATTTTAATAGCAAAATGAAGCAGTTAGAGTAGAGAATATCTACATTCATTCCAGTGTTAAAAGAAATTCTAGAAGTATGAGTAGATAGTAGTTAGAATAGAAAATATCTGCATTTATTCAGATGCTAAAACATATTTTAGAACTATGAGTTGGTTTTTGTATCTACATTTGGATTTAAATCCTCAATGCAAAGAAAACATCACTTTTCTTTCCAACCCTTACCACCTGGAAGAGATACAAGGAAAACTCTCCTATAAGTGGTTGTTCATGATGTTTGCTAAGCATTAAAACATAATAATATGTATAATAACATGCTTCAATTTCTGGATATCACTGCCATCAGTATAATAGAATCTTTTTTTTTTTAGTATAATAGAATCTTGTAAGGAATTCTGCAAAATAATTTTTTAATCCAGCCATAGAGAAAGTCCAGTTAATAAAGCTTAGTTAGTATTTTCTCTAGGGAGAAAAGATTCCAGATGTTTCTTCATATATCTGTCAAATATTTAAGTCAATTAAGGAGTCCATAGTTATGTCACTTACTACCTCTTGGATGTGTCAAAGAGAATATAAAATTTAAAAAGATCAAATTTTCTTTTCCTAATAAATATTCCAGAGAACATAATTAATTTATAATCTCTCAATCTGCTTTCACCAAGCATGATGATAATCACAGAAATAAATACATGTCAAGATATATGCACAGAAATGCATTTCTGGCAAGGCAGCTGACATGCTGAAATTGTTCATAAAGACTCATCAATCTATCATGACACAGTAGAGAGGGAATGAGGAACCCAATTCCAACAATGCAGAGAATGCATAAAAGGCATAAACAAAAGCATCATTAAACAAGAACTGGAATTATAGCTCGGGGTAAATGTGAGTTAGGTTGAAAATGTGTGAGCTTCTTTTCCTACGAAGGACTCCCTTGACAATTCGTTAACCACAATCATTCAATTCACAGCACTTAATAGGTGCTGCTTCTTAAAGTGAAGAGTCAATCTGAGACCATTAGAAAACCCAGGACTTCAAATGAGAAAGGAGAAATGCAAATTGTTCTCTTTTTACCCAAAGTGTTTTGAAATATAGCTAGATCATTAAGACTCTGTAACAACGGCCTGTGCCGTGTACTGCAAGTGGCCTACACATCATGGTGAGCGCTTCTGCGCAGCACGGAGAGTTGAAAGGAGTGACATCACCCTTTGTGAACTGAAGCACCGCAGTGAAACCTGGCAAAGAGCCAGCTGCACCACCTAAATGAACCATAGCGCCCTCGGTTCATTCTCATCAGTGAGTCGCAGGCATTCAAAATGGCATCTATTAACGCTGATTCAACAATTATACCTACACCACGCCATAAACAGGAAAACAACAACAACCTAGACCCAGGACAGTAAATCAAGTGTGGGTCAATTCTAATCACTTGGTGTGTCTATTGGCAGCACTGCCTAGGGTGATAGGGGCTATTGAGCTCAATGACAGAAACTGCTGTGACCAATTAGTCATGTCTGACGTGAAGAAATGGGACTCTTGAAGGTGCCAAGATAGTAGCGCCTGTCCCAGAACTAGGTAAACGTACAAAAACAGTTTGTCTTTTTGAATATCAGCTTGTTCAATAAATTCAAAAGCTCTCCTAAGAGCCCTGACAGAAAGGAGATTGCAACAATCCAAGGACTGTACATTCCTTTTGATCATAGTTAATTTGGCAATAATAAGCATCCAGAATTTGTCAAATGAAATTACATTTTCAGGAAATATACAAGGCCTCTTACAAAGAGTAATTAAAGCTGTTCTATGAGTTACCCTTTTACGGAAATTATCCTGTGACTGAAAGATATGCAATTTTCTGTACACTCAATCATGATTCTAATGTTAATCAATGAATTGTTTTAACCATCAAATGGATCTTGCCTGCTCAAAAGCTTGAGCTATAAGACAAAGACTGACTGTAAAACAAAGAGTAGAGTAAGCCGGTGTGATTTAAAAGAAAGGTAGCATGTCAGGAAGACGAAGGCTGTGGTTTCGCTGCTTGCAGAGTGATGTGGAGAATCTGTTGGTGGAATTTCTTAGTGCTTTCACTTGCCATCACCACTGAAGCATCCGTGCAGGTATGGCACACAACAACCTAGGAACGATTTATTTTTTCTTTACGTTCCCTTCGCACAAGTATTATTCGTATGAAATACAATAGTTTCCCATTGTCCCGTAGGCCCAAAATATACATTTTCAACTTGGCATCCAGAGTTCTTCATAAATTTGAGGCTTCCTGGCCAAATGTCCTATTTTTTCTCTCTCATTCTCCATTAGTGAATAAATTAGTGCCTCTTCCTACACCTGTGACCTTCCAATCAAACTGTTTTACATATTTGACTTCATATTCTATAGCCCAAGTCTCTTCCCAGTGTTACAAAGTCTGAAGGCTGTGCTGAGTAACCTCTTAGCTGACTGGGTTTCCCTTATCTTATTGGCTGTAGCATATTATATCTTTGATAAATTGTAAGAACCTAAGGAGAAAATACTGTGTCTTTCCCCCCAGTCATATATCCAAAGCGTCTGACAGTCACTGCTTAGCAACAAGTATGTTAATCTTCATTGAATATTAATTTTTCAGCATCTATCAGTTTCAGAAAGTATACATCCCCATTCACCAAAGCACTTAATATTTACATCAAATGCCATTTACTCTTCAGGGTTGCAAAGAAAGGTGAATAAGAGTGGAGTCTAATCAAAACATTACCAAGAGGAAGGTATCAGCCATCCCAGCAACCTCGCAAGGAGGGATTTGGGTATCCAAGCATGCCAGCAAGGAAGATCTCAGTCATCCCCAAGGAAGGCCCAGGTGTCCCTATCCCTCACCAAGGAAGGAAGCCCTGGGTGTCTCCACATCCCAGCAAAGATGGCCACAGGCATCCAAGAAACTGGAAAAGGAAGGTCCTGGGTATCCTTGAATCCTGGCAAGGAGAATCCAGATCATCTCAACACCCTAGCAAAGAAGACCCTGAGTGTCCTCGCATCCCAGCATGGGGGGGCCTTGGCATCCCTGATACTCGGCAAAGAAAGCCCTGCCTGTCCCTCCCCCCCATCGAGGAAGGTGCTAGCTGTCCCTGGGGCTCAGCAGGAAAGATTTAGCTGTCCCTGAACCTCCAACAAAGAAGGCCCCAGCCATACCAGCAGCCCATCCAGGAATGCCCTCAGCATCTCTGCCCCCTTGCAAGGTAAGCTTTAGCCATCCTATTCCAAACAAGGTAGATTCCAACCTTCCTGTCACCCTACAAGGAAGGCACTAGGAGCCCCTGTGACCCATCAAGGAAGGTCCCACCAGTCCCTGAAGCTCAAAAAGGTAGGTCCCAGCCACCCCTGTGACCTGACAAGGGTTCCCTGTCCCCAAGCAAGGAAGGCCCACTCAGCACAGCAACCCAGTTAGGTAGGTCCAGGCATCCACAAGACCAGAAAAAGAAGGCCAGAGAGTTCCCCACCACCAGTCAAATCAGGCTCTGACATTGCCAGAAACTTGGCAAGAATCACTTGCTCCCATATGACCCAGTGGCCCACCCAAGACTAACAGCAGTGCCATAATGCTTCAGAAACAACAACTAATCACAGTACACACAAAAAGTAGAGAAAAAGAACCCAAAACAACTGACTAACACTCGGACCCAAAGGATTACTCTGGAAAAGACACTGTGGAAGTATCAGAAATAGAATTCAGGAGAATAATGTTTACATGCTTTGGTAGTTACATAGTTTCATGTCAACTTGATAAATAAGTGTATGGGGTGGAGTCTAGCCTGTCAATCCGGTCATGATCATGCCTTATCAGGAGGATTCTGGGAACTTGTCTCTCTCTGCCTTCACTTTCCTATTGACAAGCCAAGCAGAGATTTGCTGAGACCTGCAAGGAGCCCCCTCTTTCTTATTCACCTTCCTGTTGAAGAACCACATTCAGAGAGCTAGAGGAGCCATGTGGATGTCCAGCACTGAAATGTTTCCACCACCAGTGGATCCGCAAGACTTTTCATCCACCAGCTTGTGATCTTCATGTGTTTTACATCACTGCATGTGACTGCACGAATCTGCAGAAAGATTTATGGACTAGTATTGAACTTATAAGTTAATATTGGACTTATGGGCTTGATCTGGACTGGGCTGGGATCTTTTTTCAATATACAATTGCTCTTTGATATAAAGCTTTCTGACATATATATAAATGTGTCTGGATTTATGTCTCTAGTAAACCTGGTCTAACATAGATGCCATCAATGGATGAAGGAAATAACTGAAAAACTAGAACCCCTATACCAAATAGATCTCCATGAAAAGAAATAATGAGATAAAATAGAGAAAATAGGTTTTTTAAAAAAGCGAATAATAGCATCAGAGAAAAGGAAAACTGAATGGTGACCTTGAAGACCATTCTTTTGAATAAACTGATGAAAGAAACAATCAACAAAAAGCCTATGAATGATGTGGGACACTATCAAGAGGAATAACTTATATCTCATTGGGATCCTGACATAAGAAGAAATAAAACACCTACAGAGAAAATAGTACAATGCATTATTGAAGAGAACTGCCTCAACACCCTAAAGGAGGTGAAAATAACTATACAAGGAGCTGAGAGAACCTTAAACAGGGCAGACTCCAAAAGAAAAGCATCACAGCATATCACAGTCAAATCCTCCGATATGGAAAAAGGACCTCTCCTCTAGAGAGCTGCTAGGGAGAAAATAACAATCACCTTTGAAGGACAAGCACTAAGACCTAGCTCAAACTTCTCAGCAAAAACCAGGCAGGCAAGAAGACAATAGAGTGGCATATGTAAAATCCTGAAAGGAAAAAACAACAACAGCCAACCAAGAATCCTGTATCAAGCAAAACCTTCTCCCTAATATAAGAGAGAAAGAAGGGTATTTCTACTCAAAGAAAAATGAAAGGAATTTGTTTTTAAAAAAAACATTAAGAATAATATTAATGGGAGCACAATCAACAATAATAGCAGGCAAACCTGAGAGCAACCAACAAGTCAACAATATCAAGAAATCAATTCAATAAAATCAGTACTCATAATGCACAAGAATAGAGGAAGCCAACAAAACTACAAATATAAAAACAAAAACTAAAAACATACCAACAAATGCACATATATGCTAATGTCAATGGATTACATGCACCAATCAAGATACAGAGAGAGAGCGGACTGAATTTGAAAACAAGATCCATGTATATACTGCCTAAAACAAGCACACCTAAAACATAAAGAACTAAAAATCAAAGGATAGTGAAAAACTCAACACGCTAATTGGAGACAAGAAAGCAGGAGTGGCAATATTAATCTCTGATAAAATAGATGTCGAAGCAAATAATATAATGAGAGATAATAATGGACACTATATAATGATTAATGGACAATAAAACAAGATGTAACCATATTAAACATGCACAAAATATATTAATCAAAATCTCACAGAGTTTAAGATAAAAATAAGCAGCTTGGCAATAATTATAGGAGAATTCAATACACCACTCTCAATGAAAGACAAATCATCAGGAAACTCAATAAAGACACAAAAGAACGAAATAGCACAGACCACCAACTTGACCTCTTAGACATGTACAGAGAATCCACCCAACAACACAGAACATATGGTTCTCCAATGCACATGGAGCATTCCCCAGAATAGAACACATTTTAAACCGCAAAGCAATTGTTAACAAAATTTAAGACTTTGTGATTCTATAATCCACTTTTTCTCATACCATAGCACTATAAAACTAGAAATAAACAATTGGGAGTACAAGGGCAAAAAAATCAATTGCATGGAAACTGAATAAAATACTACTTTAAATGACTGGATAATAGATCAAATAAATGGTGAACTTTTTTAAATTCCTTGAGACAAATGAGAATGAAAACACATTGTATCGAATTCACTCACTCTCTCACTCACTCACTCACTCACTCTCTCACTCACTCACTCTCTCACACTCACTCACTCTCTCACTCTCATACTCTCACTCACTCACTGACTCACTCACTCACTCTCTCACTCTCTCAGTCTCTCACACTCTCACTCACTCACTCACACCCTCTCACTCACTCACTGACTCACTCTCTCACTCACTCACTCTCTCACTCTCTCATTCACTCTCTCACACTCACTAACTCACTCTCTCACACTCACTCTCTCACTCACTCACTCACTCACTCTCTCACTCACTCACTCTCTTATTCACTCACTCTCTCATTCACTCACTCTCTCATTCACTCTTGCACTTATTCTCTCATTCACTCATTCACTCACTCACTCACTCACTCTCTTACTCACTCTCATTCATTGACTCACTCACTCAGTCTCTCTCTAATTCACTCATTCTCACTCTCTCACTCACTATTCACTTACTCTCTCTCATTCACTCACTCTCTCACACTCTCACTAAAAAGAAAAAAGAAAAAGAAAACACATTGTATCAAGACCTTTGGTACATAACTAAAGCAGTTATGTCAGGGAAACGTATAGCAATCAAGGCGTATGTGGAGAAAAAAGAGAAAACCAAAATTAATGCTTTAACACAACATCTTGAACAACTAGTACATAAGCAAAAAATAAACCCTTAACAAACAGAAGAAAACCAATAAAGGTTAGAGCAGAAATAAATGAACTGGAAGACAGGAAAACAATGGGAAAAATTAACAAGACAAGAAGTGGTTCTTTGAAAGGGTCAACAAAATTGACAAACCACTAGGAAACTTACAAAAAGAGAGATGATGCAATATCTAGAATTAGAGATGAAAGGATCACATCACAACAGAACCAAATGAAACAGAAAAAATAGAACATAAAACTATGAATGAATGTACTCTTAACAAGTTTGAAAAAGCAAATAAAATGGACAAATTTCTTGAAACGCACTGTCAATCCAAATTAACATAGACTGATGTAGAAAAGCTCAACAGACCCATAATGATAGAAGAAATAGAGTAGGTAAATTATAGGAGCTCTGCTGATATGGTGGTTACTCACTGGGCTGCGATTAACACGGTTGGCAATTTGAAACCACAGTAGCTCCCGGGAGAAAGACTGGGCTTTCTACTCCCATTAAGAGTCTTGGAAACCCATAGCGGGTCACTGTGAGCACTGACTCAATGGCAGCAGGTGTGGCTTTTATGGTTAACCAAGAAAAGTACAGGACAAGGTGGGTTCACAAGGGAATGCTAGCAAGTATTCAGAGAGGAGCTGTCACCAATTCTACAAGGCTATTCCAGGCTATGGAAAAAAGATAGCAAACCCCCAAATTCATTTTATGAAGAAAACATAATCTTGATAGCAAAACCAGGCAAAGACACTATGGAAGAGAAAACTAAAGGCCAATATTGCTTAGGAAATTTTCAACAAACTTATCCAACAGAATCTATCAATATGTATATATGTACACACACAGAGACACAATGATTAAGTGAAATTCATACATTACAATCATTGTAACCCACCACAGAAACAAAGCAAAAAATAAGAATCTCATAATTATATCAATTGTTGCTGAAAAGGCATTTAACAATATCCAACACCCACCCATTCCTGATAAAAACACTTAACAAAAAACAGTGATAATAGAATATTTCTCAACATCAGAGAGGCCATATATGAAATATAAACATCTCACTCAACAGGGGAAAACTGAAAACATTGCCTCTGTAAACAGAAGCAAGACAAGGATGCTCTCTATCATCCCTCTTACTCAACATGTTGCTGGAAGTCTTAGAATCATTACACGACAAAAATAAATCAAAATAAACCAAATGGGCAAAAGAGTAAAACGTTCATCATTTATAGATGACATTAATTTATATGTAAAATACCCCAAAGACGCAACACACATATTGTTGAAGACAGTTGAAAGACTTGGAAACATGGCAGGATATAAGCTTAACAAGCAGAAATCAATCAGATTCCTGTATACGAATAAAGAGAACTCTGAAGAAGACATAAAGAAACCAATTTATAATAGTCACACGAACAATAGAATGCTTAGAAATAAACCTAAAAGAAGAAAAAAGATTTGAACAAAGAAAACTACAGAACATTATTACTAATGACAAAGACAGATTTAACACAAATGGAAGGAGATCCCATGTTTATGGATAGGAAGGCTTAACATTGTGAAAATAGCAATACTAATCAAAGCATTATATAAATATAATGAAAATATCATCCAAATTCCAGCATCATTCTTTAAAGCACTATGAATTACTAACTTCATATGGAAAGGTAAGATATCTAGGATAAGCAGACAAGTCTTTAAAAAGAACAACAAAGTAGGAGGCTTCACACCACCCACCTCAAAAACCTATTACACAGCCACAGTTGTCAAAATCACCAGGGACTGGTACAGTAATACATACATAAACTAATGAAACAGAATAAAAAAACCCAGAAATAAATGCATCCAACTATAGGCGATCGATCTTTGACAAAGGGCCAAAAACCATTAAGTGAGAAGAAAACAAATTATGCTGACAGAATTGGATCTCCATCTACAGAAGAGTGAAACAGGACTCATACCTAACCCCATGTATAAAAACAAACTGAAGATGGATCAAAGACCTAAAGGTAAATCCCAGAGCTATAACACTCATCGATGAGAAAATATGGACAAACTTAAGTGTCCTGTTGCAGAGTGTTCTTATGCTATCAAATATAAAGAAAGAAGTGCACATAATAGAAGACAAAATAGATGACTGGGGCCTACTTAAAATAAGACATGTATATGCATCAATTAACCTGCTGCCATCGAGCAAATGCTGACTCATAGTGAATCCCCCATGGGTGTCTGAGACTAAATGTTCATGGGAGTAGAAAGCCCAGTGTTTCACCTGAGAAGGTGCCAGTGCTTTCAAACTGCTGATCATATGGATCAAAGCCCAATGAATAACCACTACACCACCAGGGCTCCTTATATGCATCAATAGACTTCATCAAAGGAATAAAAAGAGAAGCCAGGGACTAGGAAAACATCGTTAGCAATGACACAACAAAGTACTTACTCTCTAAAATCTATAGAATGCTACAAAACCTCAATAAGAAAATAAAATCCAATTAAAACTAGGCAAAAGACATGAACAGACAGATCATCCAAAACGACATTCAAATGGCACATGAAAAAAAATGCTTTATGATCACTAACCTTGTGGAATGAGTATATCAAAGCATTGGCGAGATATCATCTTACACATACAATGACAGTCCGATTGGAAAAACAAAACAGAACAGAAAACAATAAATACTGGAGTGTGTGAAGCGAGTGGAACGCTCAAATTCTGCTGATGGGCCTGAAAACAAATACAAACATTGTGGAAAGTGACAAGGCACTGGCTAAAACGACTGGGAATGGAAATCCCATACAATCCTCCAGTATCTATAAGGATTTATACCTGAAAGAGGTAAGGCATAGAACAGCAAAACTGCAATGAAATGAGGTGGCTCTTGACCAGACCAGCCTCACCAGGTGAGTCCGGTCTCCCAGAACCCGACTGAGAACGACGTCCTCATGCTTTGCTTTGTTTGTTATGTGTAAAAGTAGGTGCTTTCCATGATAAATGAAAATGTCCAATTCTTTAAGAGGAGAAGTACTGAATCTTTATTAAAATCTGCTGTATCTTGGGAGAGGGTATCCCAAAGGAGCAGACTATTTTAAAAGGCGTCTGAAGACTGTTTTCCTTAAAAACAAAGATGTGACAGACCCAGTGACGATCAAAGAACTTATTGGATGGGGCGAATTCATAATGAAAGAGCTAGAGGCCTTATACTTTCTTAGGAATTGCAGAGCTATGAAGCAACGCTATTATCCAGAAGGCAAACTAACTAACTGATCGTTATTACAATAATTACAGCTGAAAATCAATGCAAACCATTTATAATTACCAAATAGTATAAAATAATTCTAATCGAAAACAATCAAGGCGTCTACATTGTGTAAAACTACCTGAGCTGCCTTACTGCACTAAATCAAATAGATTTCCAATTCTATTCATACTGAGAGCTAATCAGGCATCCTTTATCTAAAATTTTGTTAAAATAGTGATTTAGCTATAAAATGTTGCCAGCTATAATTATAAAATTAATGAGCACCGAGTTTTGGAATGAAATACTTAAAAACTTTTTCCAATCTATAAAGTTCTAGCCCATTATTGCCAGTTAATTTATCTATCTTACTGACAGGCTGTCTATTTACTTAACCCATATATACTCAAGTATAAGCCGACCCGAATATCAGCCAAGGCACCTAATTTTACCACAAAAACTGCATTAAAAATGTGCTGGAAAACTCGGCGTATACGTGAATATATATGGTAAGTGAAATAAATTGTTGCTCATTTATTCCCCACTTTTGAAAGCATAACTTTTGATTCACTGTGATAATTAGTACATACTTATGTTTTACTACAAAACAAATAGCACCTGGTAATAGTGTAAATATAGTTAAGGAATTATATGTATAGTCTATTTATTATGTATACAGATAACGGGTAAAATTGGCTTCTGACCAAGAAATGGCCTGATAATATTTGAATACAATACCTATTTGATTATTTTTCCTTAATTGCATTGCTGGCTTCTTTAGTCCTTAAAACAGATCACCTGTTGTGTACTAACTTCTCTAATAAAGAGTAGTGAAAGAACTGTTAAAAAAAAAAAAGAAAAAGAAGGCGCATGCACTCTAACTGTACCAAAATGTTTACAACAGATTTATTCATATTTGTCAAAAGCAGGAAACAATCCAAAGTTAAAAGTATTGCTACTAAGGTGTCGGTTCATAATTAATTGCATAGGTTTATTCCAAACTAAACGTGTTTAGACCTGTCTCTAACGATCAGTGAATAGCTGCAGAGTCCTCTCAGAAAGGTATTTGCCTTTGTCTCAGTAGGATGCCTTCAAAAACACGGGTGGTTGCCACCAGCACTGGGTAAAGATCAGCAAGCTCAAAGAACTGATCTTTCCATTAGTCACTAAAGCAAGTTCAAAGCTAATGTAGATTGTTTTATGGAATCAGTTGTAACCAGAAACAAGTCTTGAATGTACCAATACAACTCCAAGAGCAAATCCAATCAAAACAGTGGCTTTCCTGAGGACCTGCTTGGCCAGTTAAGTTCAACCAGAGATCAACTTCAAAGCTTATGACAACTGTTTTTTGGAGTTCCAAGGGGGTAGTGTTGACACATTTTTTCATGGGCTGATCATGGGGGTCTATTAGGAATAAAGTTTAGAAAATTGAGAGCTGAATCAATGATGAAAAAGGCCAGGAAAATTGAACGAAGGAATTTTTTACCATCAGGATAATATACTGGTTCATTCTGAGGTTAGTAAATGCTGTGTTATGAGAATTGTGTTGAGAGACATTACCCCATCCACCCGATGGCCCTGACCTTGCTATTTTAGACATTTTTGTTCCCCAAACTTAAAGAATACTTAAGAGAAATACAACTTGAGTCTTTTTGACAGAAAAGGGGAAAGAATTAGCCTGCTCTTAATCAAAATACTAGAAATATAATGCAATTAAGTTGGGGTTTTTTGGGGTGGGGTCAAAATGCAAAAGCCTCTTCCTTTGAAGTAAAATTCCTTTTGAGTGTAATCAGTAGGGATGGTCTAACACAGTAAGGTGGTAAGCAATTCCATTTTTTAAAAAAAGACAATGTGTAGGAGGCTTCAGAAGCAGCTCCCATTTAGTTGAACAATGGAGCATGAGACTTCGGGGGATGGTGGTCTGATGACCCCTGGAAAAATGGAGATATAGATAATTGTTTCATATGACCATTGCAAAACCTGCTCTTTGTCACATAGTTCAGGATCCATAATTTTCTAGACTTTTCCTGGATTTTTAAAGCAGTTTGGAGGTAGCAAACCTCACTGTTTCTTTCGGTCTCACATTTCAGAATAGAATTTCTTATTTTTTTAAAATCATTTTATTGGGGGATCATAGAACTCTTATCACAATCCATACATACAACCATTGTGTCAAGCACATTTATACATTTGTTGCCATCATCATTCTCAAAACATTTTCTTTCTATGATATTCCCACTCAGAGCAGGCAAAGCACAGAGAGGACCATAAGGCTGGCCCCACTACAAGACACAACGTCCCTCACTGACCCATAACACTATGGGGGACAACACTGGAGACACAGTGCAGGGAATTGCGCCCAATCTGACCCCACTACACTGAGGCGATACACTAAGGGTGTGCAACAGAACAGAAGGGGAGCAGAGCAATAAAGTTCCTAGGGTATACCCAAAATAGACTGTGGGGCCAGGGCATGGCACCCTATCAGACTCCACCAGAAACCACTCCAAAAGGTCAACAAACAGACCTTGAACTATTTATAGGCGCTTTTTTTGTCCTTGGTTTTTTGTTGTTTTGTTGCTCTATTTTGCTCTGTCTTGCTTCTTGTGCATATTATTATCTCTGCAGGTTTATCTAGATGAGATAGGCGGGATAAACAATCTGGAGGAGAAAACAACAGACCAGTGGTTGTGGGGTGGGGGTGGGGGTAGGGGGCGCATGGGAGAGGGGGGGAGGGGAGTGGGTGTTAACAAACCCAGGGACAAGGGAACAACAAGTGATCCAAAATCAATGGCAAGGAAGGTGTAGGAGGCCTGGTAGGGCTTGATTAAGGTCAATGTAACCGAGAGAAATGACTGAAGCCCAAATGAAGGCTGAACATGATAGTGGGACAAGAGGAAAGTAAAAGGAAATAGAGGAAGGAGCTAGGAGGCAAAGGACATTTACAGGGGTCTAAATACAGGCATGTACAGAATAGAATTTCTTGAATCTACCTTTGGCTGACATAATGACAGCAATTCTAGACCCTTGTTCTTGGCAACACCTCGAGGATGCCCAAACTGCTGTTTTGGCATGGTGTGAATTGAAGAGTGAACAGCTCTCTGAGGAAAGGTTTCAGAGAGATGGAAACACTGATTTTAGAAGTGTGCATTCCTTGAGAGAGGATATGTTGTGAGGTAAAAGCTACACATTTTGATATTTTTGTTTAGTACAGGTTTCTTGATTTTGTAGCAATACTCTTTTTACTTACCCTAGTAAACACACATATGTACACATACACAAACAGGCACACACATGACACATTACTCAGTAATAAAAGAGAAGAAAAAACGATTAATGCATGTGTGATAGTTAAGGTTGCATGCCAAATTGGCTATGCCAGGATTCTCAGTTAAGATGTAGTCACCACCTCATGATGAGATCTAATATAATGTACTCGCTTCCATAATGAGATCTGCTATGAGCAGATAATTAATTGAAAGGGAGTTTCTTTAGGATGTGGCCTGCTTCCATTACAGAAAGATGTTCTGGTAATGCTTGCTTGCTTTTTGCTGGGTCCTGCATTGGGCTCATCATCTGACCTCTGGATCTTTGCAGTGTCCTGAAAATTGGCTGCTGATCTTAGGAGTATAAATAAACTGCCATCTTAACTGTCAAACTTGGATTTGTTTGTTTCTGCTTCAGAAGTCTACCATCTGACCCGCTGATTTTGAGTTCCTCAGCCCGGTAGCTATGTGAGTCAGGAGAAGCCTCCAGCCTGGTAACTGACCCCTGGAATTGGAACTTGCCTGCCTTATAACTCTATGAACCATTTCCTTGAGATAAATCTCTCTGAATAGACACATATATGTGTACATATATAAACAATATGCAACAGTATAATTGAATCTAAAAAGCTAAATGAAAGAAGCCAGGCACACAAAAAATCACGTAATTCCATTAAAATGGATGACTAGAAAAGGCAAAACTGTAGTGGCAGAAAGTAGACCAGTGGTTGCAAAAGCCTGGGAAGAGCAGGGGATTGATGGCAATGGAATATGAAAATAATATTTTACGAATAAGGATTGTTTACTTCACTATTTTTATTTGTTAAAATTCACCCAGTTATAGACTTAAATTTGTTGATTTATTGTATGCGGAGTTGACTTAAAAATTTAAAAAGACAGCAATCCGCAGTAGCTGGAAGTTGATGATGCCTAGAAAGAGATTGACAAAATAGGAATATAAGAGAGCTTTTTGCAGCGGTAGAAATGTTATATAATTTGTTTATGGTGTTTATAAATGATTATATACATGCATTGAAACTTACCAAACTGTAGACTTTACAAGGTTAATTTGATGTTACGCAAATTATCCCTGAATAAGCCAGCCCTTTATAAATGAATTTGGGGGAGAATGAATAATAAACAAAAAATATGAGGGCACAAAAGAACACTGTATAAAGAGCCCTGAAAGGAAAACAAAAACACTTGTTTGATCACAAGATCAAGAATCCTCCAATTAGCCATTTTTTTTAAGGCAGTAGAAAGATACTCTTAGAAATGCAAGAACTGAGAAAACACTCATGTAAAGTATCTTTTCTGAATGAAATGCAGTTTATTCCAGTCTGTGACTTGACTTTCCATTTCATTTATGGTGTTTTATGAATAATAGTTTTAAATACATAATGAAGCCTTACTTAGCAATTATTTATTTTATGGCTAGTACTTTTTATGTCCTATCTAAAATTTCTTTGACCAAATAAAGTAAAATATATCAAACAAAAGAAATGCAGTAGTGTAAACACGGCAACCAATATGATATTCACTAGCACATAGGTTACCTTTGTAAGTATTAGAAAAGGAAACATTTTTCCCACTGAAAGAAAAGAACTACAGGAACGAGAGGAAAATAAGATAGGAGAGATCATATCACTGATTACTACTGATTAATTCAATTGTGAAGTATTGGGAGTTCAAACCTTTTCATTTCTGTTCTTCCAAAAAGTAACTAAACAATTATTTTTCAGCACTGCCACTGATAAGTTTAATAAGGTTCTAAATTCATTTTTGACTTGATAAAAAAAAGTCCATGTGATCTGTATTAAAATAATTTAGAATAAATATTACTTTTATTTAGCCTTTTACATTTAAGTATTATTTTATAGAAGAAGTATATATGGTTTAAAGCATTAGATAAATGGTGTAAATAAAGTAAATATATATAAAATATTAATTTTCATATTTATATATTGTAGATGCCCTTGACAACATTCTGTATATCTGTTATTATTTTTAGACATTATGGGCATCCTGTAGTCCCTGGGTGGTGAAAATGGTTAACATACTCAGCTGCAAAGTGATAGGTTGGCTTTTCAAGTCCATCCAGAGGTGACTCAAAATAAATAAATAAATAGCTGCTTGGAGATCTACTTCCAAAAATCAGACACTGAAAATTCTGTGGCGCATAGCTCTACTTTGCATAAGTCAGAGTCAACTCAACAGCAACTAACATCCAAACGCACAGATCAGAGCTCCTGACGTTCTAATATGAAAGAATGCCGTGCCCAGCTTTCCCTTTCAAGACATACACCTAACCTTCCCTGTTATTCCATCACAACTTACAAATACACGGGATTGCATTATCCACAGCTGAGTCATGTATGGCTAATAGTAACAATTATTTTCTATGCATACTTGTGTTCCGGAAGCTAGTCTTGGTTTTGGTTTTCGATGTCAGGCTTCATGCCTTAGGCTTCCCTTAAAGAGTCCTGGTGGCACAGGGGGTTTAAGTCCTGGGCTACTAATAAAAAGATCAGTGGTTCAATCCACCAGACAATCTTCTGGAGAGAGAAGAGGCTGTCTGCTTCCCTACAGATTGACAACCTCTGAAACCCTATGGAGCAGTTCTCCTCTGCCATTTAAGGTTTGTGTTAGTCTCGGTACTTTAGAGAAACAAATCCACAGGAACTCATGTATAAGAGTTTTATATAAAGGTTAAGTGCACATCAAGAAAACATCCCAACCCAGTGCTGCCCAAGCCCACAAGTCCAACATTAGCCCATATGTCCGACACCAGTCCACAAAGTCCTCCTCCATCTCACAAAACACACACCATGATGCCGACTGCAGGAGGAAAGCCGAATCAGTGAATGTGTAAGCATCTCAGTGCTGGCAGGGGTCTCCACACGGGTGCTCCAGCACCCAGGGCTGCATCAGGGTAGGTCCATGTGGCTTCTCCTCGGGGATGTCTTGCAGGAAGTGAGCCTTCCAAACTGAAGCAGGGAACTGGCTAAGGCAGCTACACCCTGGTCGGAGCTTCAGAAAGCAAGAGACCCGAGAACTTGAAAGGCGAGGCTCACTAAGCCATTTATCCCTCCGCTCTTCAATTAACCCCACATGTGTTTATCAGCCAGGTAGGCACAATAAACTTTAACTAACTCAAGGTTGCTACACATTGGAATTGACTCAATGGCAGCAGGTAGGGGGTTTTGTAAGGTTTCCCTTCCTGCCCAGCTAACCAAAAACCTCACTGGCATTGAGGTGATTTTGACTCACCGCCACTCTAGAGGAAAGAGGAGAACTGCCACTTTGTATTTCCAAGGGTGCAAATCTCTATGGGAGCAGAGTGCCTTCTTTCTACTGAGGAGTTTCTGGGGGATTTGAAATGCTGACTTTGCAGTGAACAGACCAATGGTAACCTGCTATGCCACCAGGGCTCCTTGTTGTCTCTCTAAGTTTGCATTTTATTCATTTAGACAAGTCTATAGAGCTTCCATTTTCTTTTTTTTCCCCCAATAGTTTTATTGGCATATAATTTATATATCATACAATTCAATAGTTCAATCATTTAATCTTATCAAGAAGAATTGTACAATCATTACCGCATCAATTTTAGAACATCGTCCCCCCCCCCCCCCCCCCCCCCCCCGCACACGCACACACACATACACACCACGGTTAAATCATCTTTAAAATGAGTTTTGAAATCACAATCCGTTGTAGTGCTCCCTCCCAGCTCCTGCCTTCATTGTTTACTCTTGAAATCCCCTTTCCTTCCCAAGCACCTATCCCCCACCCCTGCACCCCTATACACCCTGTGTCATTATTGTCACTATGCATCCACTCCTCCTGTGCTTCACCAACTGGAAACCCAACAGAAACAATATAAAGCAAGTTCTAAATGAGGTGGTAAGGCTAAAACAACAATAATATAAAGATAAAAATACAAATAGTGAATAAGAAAGAAAAGACACTCATCAATATTTACAAAGCCAGAGAAGAAATGTTTGTCATGGAACAAGAGATACTAGTGCCTAGAGCAATTTCAGGTTGGGGTATAGGGAGGTCTAGATCTTTTGTTTTCTAGATTATATAATCAAGTTGCTTTCATCAGGGTTTTCTGACCAATTTGGTCTACGTAACTTTATGTAAATACATCACTTTCTAGTTTTTGAACACTATTTCAGAAGGAGCAAATGATGACCACCATGTTAATCAGAAGGGCCTTCCCTAGTGTTCTGACGTGGTCATGGTTTCGAGACCTCTTTAGAAGAGGGGCCACAAGGCTGCCAGCCCAGGTGGGCCCTCTGTATTCAGCAAAGCGGCATCACCTAAGCCAGTGAAGGCCTGCCCAGCCAGACCTTGATACTCCCTGATCTGTACTGACCCAGTTTATTTTTTATTTGGAGGAAATACCTGTTTGATTAGCCAACAAGCGGATATAAGTGCTGCGAGAAAGAAGTAGCAGCATCCTCTCTTACCTTTATGGCACTGAAGCACAGCACGTGGAGCACAGCAATGGCCATACAACTCCGGGCCACACCATAAACAGCTGACAGAACCCCACACACTGCTGCAAGGCAAACATCCATAGGTTAGCCCTGATGGACACTTCCAAAATCAACACACACTATAAAGTGCTGTAGAGAGGTGACAACATTCAAAGAGCAACTCTATGGGATCGAAGAGTACTGACCAAGTATCAACACACAAAAAAGTACTGACCAACTGATTAAAAATTCACAAGGAATGCATTTAGAAAGACCCTTTTGCAATATACTTCAAGCATCATTTGTGGTGGCAGTTTGAATTTAGGGAAGGAAAAATCAGGGGTAGCAATTTCTGTAGAAAGAGAAACAGTGTGAGTGAGAGAAGAGAAAACAAAGACAGAAAGTGTACACAATCAAGTGCTCATGTGTGTGAATGTGTGAGCATGTGAGTGTATGGACGTGTGCATTCTTGACCATGTTGCCTGTATGCACCTGTCTATATTTATATGCATATGTATGCACATGCCTGTAGAATGGGTGGTAACAGTCATTGAGCAGCTGCTATGTTTTAAGGGTCTGTGCACATGGTTTCATTTAATCCTTACAGTAATCCTATATGGATGGCATTAATTCCCTTTTGAGAAGAGTAAGCTGAAAGGATAAACATTCTGTATGAAGTCAACAAGTAAATGTAAGATGAGATTTAAATTTAACTCAGTCTAAAGTAAAGCTCTGTCCCTGTATAAAATGAAAATCCTGGTGATAGTTTTAGGATAAAGGCCACCTGTCTATATAACACGCAGGAAAAAAACCACCACAAAACCGCAAACTCGCTGCCATCAAGTCAAATCCGAGTCATAAGGACCCTAATAGGACAGGGCAGAACTGTCCCCATGGGTTTCCAAGACTGCAACTCTTTATAGGAAAAGAAAGCCTTGTCTTTTTCTCCTGGAGTGGCCAGTGGTTTTAAACTGTTGACCTTGTGGTTGTCAGCCCAACTCATAAACACTGTGCCACCAGGGCTCCCCTCTGTAACACACAAGCATGCACACATAATGTCATACAGACACATATTCACACTCACCTTCACAAATACATTCAAGATTACCTCACACATATCCATGCTCAAAAACATGCCCACCTATATTTACACACACTCACACATTGACTCAGACTAAGTGTTTATCTCAACAATAGTTAGAAAAGCCCTGTTGCTGTTTCAAAGCCCAGAGACCCTATGTAACCCAGTTGACTTTAATTGTACTTTCATTCAACCACCAAGTGAAGTAAACCACTCTCAATTTGGCTGAATGAATCTGAATGGACGAGGATCAATCAGGCTTGATTGATCAGGCTAACCAATACTGACGTCACTTAAATACTTAGGACAAAGGAACTCAACTTTCTAGGCTTCCCATGCTAAAGGCTCCGTAGCCCTTCTTTCAATTATGGAATCGTTTAAAGAAGCTTAAAATATAAATGACTTACCAGAACCCCCAAAAAACAGCATGTCAATTTGTTCCAAAAGATAAATGCAGAAAGTGTTGATCTGTGGGAAAAGCCCAAGGAGGGAAATTGCAGGGAAGCAATACAAAAATGCTGAAAGTGAAAGAGCAAAAATTACAGTCAGTATGTGGTCCCTGCCTCAAACCTGTCCTATCCCCATCCTGATCACCAGGAATAAGGGAGGGTACTCTCAGCTCTCTTTTACCAGTAGGAAAATCTGGAAGCTAAGAAGAAATGGTGCCTTATGGAAATCAGGAAAGAGTTGGTCTTGAGGGAATGAGAATTGCCATGTCCAGAACTATCCACAGACCTGTGCATGACTAATGGAATATATTTGTTCTGAATTTCAGAGAGTAGACTTGAGTCTGGGGATTTGGGCATGGGGGACAGTTACGTGAACATGCAAACCCAAAGGACTGCTGGGGCTAGATTCTGTGGAGTCAGTTCTGACTCATGGTGACCTTGCATACGGCAGAACAACATACCACGGGATCCTGTGCCTTCCTCATAACTGTTATATTGGAGCCCGTGGTTGAAGCCACTGAATCAATTCCTCTTGTTGCGTATCTTCTACTAGCAGGATGCTCTTTTCTAAGGACTTGTCTCTCCCGATAATTTGTCCAAAGTAGGACCATCCTTGTACCTAAGGCGTATTCTGATTTACTTCTTCCAAGACAGATTTGCTTGTTCTTTTGACAGTGGTCTGAGTATTCTTCACCAGCACCATAATTCAAATGTATTGACTCTGCTCTGGTCTTCCTTTGCTCACTGTTCAACTTTCACATGCATATGAAGTGAAAGGGCAGTTGTTATCAAACGCTTTCTGCATCGGAGAGGTGAACAAAATTGGAGATGAGTTCTCTTTGCGAAGTTATGAGATGGCCCTGACCATCCACGTTCAGGAGCCTCCTTTCTGTCCCCATCTTTAGAAGACCCGAGTGTGGGAGGTCTCTCTCATGGAGTCAATGGACAGCACCTTCACCATTTGATCCTCCCACGTCCCTGAAATGTATCTGTACTGGCAAAATAACCAATAAAATAAGCAATCCCTGAATAAAATTTTAAAAAAGACTTCTCTTTGCTTTATACTTGGTGACCTAAAACATGTGACCTAATGAGAGTCTACTATATTCTAAGCACTGATTAAAGATTCAGAGTTGGGTAAAAGTAACTGAGATATACTGTGATTGTGAAAGGTGAAGGGCCTGATTCCAAGATGAACCAGACCACACGGTCCTGAATCAAAAGGGGAAGTTGGTGTTGACTTCCATATTCATAAGAATAAATTTGAGCAGTTGGCCAAAACATTAGAAGATTATCATTCAATGTTTGTTTCACAGAGATGATCTGTTAGAAAGGGGGAAAATGTAGTAGAACAGCTGCATTTTATAGCAAGTTTCTGATCACAGAAATCTCCATTGGTACCTGCCTTCTCTTCTGTCTCTGTTTATTAGTTAGAGTACAAACTAGTCAGGAAAAAAAGGCAATGAAATTTGATACTGGTAAACCTTAATAAAACTAAGGAAGTTTTATGTGAAATTCAATATATCTTGAGACTATGTCCTAAAACTACACATAAATATTTACAATGAACTATGGGAGTAGAGATGATTCAAGTGGATGTTTCAACTTTTTACAAAAAATAGGAAACGCAAACTTGCCATACTGAAATTTAAGAATGAAGGCATTTTAATATTACATCTTCTTTCTAAAAGTTGCTAAAAATAAGTGTGATTGAAGGACCACGGAGGAAGTTCTATGTCCTAACCCCTCTTTGCTCCACATTATTCCCGCTCACCTCTGCAGTTGGTTGTGCATCCTCCCACAGGGGCAAGTACCAATATTCCACTCTCTTCACTGTCCCACTTTATTTTTCCCCTTCCCCTCTTTTTCCCCTTCCTTCTCCTTCTCTCTTTCCCTTCCTTTCTTCCCACTTTAATTCTGTCTTTCTTTTGTGGCTTTGTCTTCTTCCCAACCTATTCCTTTCTATTTTTATTTTTCCTGCTGAGTAGGAATGACACCCCCACTGCCTCCATGGTCAGAGGGCCTGCTCCACTGGTGCTACAATAATCGATGGAGTGAGCACCAGCTGGACCAGGGGTTGGCAAACTCTTGAGACAGGAGAGCCAATCCTGTCCCTCACAACAATTCAAAAATTATCCGAGAACCACAAATACATTTTTCCAAGCAAGTGAAATCATCATTATCTGAATAATATCCTTTACATTTTTTTTCAATTTTATTTCAGAGTCAAGTGTATGTACTGCAAAAGCCACGTAAGACTGGAGAGCTGCAGTTTGCCGATCCCTGAGCTAGACCAATGGTACTCTACCTAATCCCTCCTCATGTGGAAATGCTCCTCCCACAGAACGAGCGCTGGACTCCCATTGCAGCTCTGGGTGAGCGTTTGCACGAGCACTGAGCTGCCTTCCTCCCTTTTAAATCTTTCTTCTTTCTACTTTATCTTTCTTCTTTCTTTTTTATTTTTCCTTAATTTTTTGTTCACCTCTTCCCCTACATTTTATTTTTTTTTTTTTTTTTTTCATTTTCTTATGAACCCTTACTTTTCTTTTTTTTTCTTTTTTAACATTTTATTAGGGGCTCACACAACTGTTATCCCAATCCATACACACATCAATTGTGTAAAGCGCATTTGTACATCGTTTCTCAAAACATTTTCTCTACATTTAATCCCCCGACATTAGGTCATTTTATTTTTCTTTTCTTCCCCTTTACCCCTGTTTTTTTTAACGCCCATCAGTCAAGAGTCAGTAATGCCACTCAGCCACATCTGCTAACCTATTCACTGGGGTCAAGAGAAGATAAAACTCTTAATGCATATCTATTAGAGGAACATTCAGGAAAAAAAAAGAAAAAAATAAAGCCTAAGAATTATGTGGAAAAACGCTGAGAGAAATAACATATATGTGATAGGATTTACAGAACAGGAAGAGACAACTAAAGGCCTAAAAAAAAGTTGTCAAAGATTTATTGGAAGAAATGTCCCTAAAATCAAGAAAGATAAGAAGACATTTATCCAAGAAACTCGAAAAATCCAAAATAGGTTCAATCCCAAAATAAAATCACCAAGATATATTATAATCAAACTTTATAAAGACAAAGAAAGATAAAAAACCCAAAGCAGTTCTGGAAATATGAAAAGTTATGTACAAAGTAGACCCAATAAGACTAGCTCTAATTTTAAGTAGAAATCATGCAGGCAAAAGATAATAGGATGATAAATATGAAACACTAAAGGGGGAAAAAAAGGGCCAACCCAAAATTATATATCAACCAAAACGGTCCCTCAAATATGACAGTGAAATTATGACATTTCCAGATAAATAGAAATTAAATAAATTGACAACAAACCAACAGACAACCCATAAAAGAAATGGGAAAGGGATTCCTTTGGACAGAGAACTCTCAATGATAGCCAACAATCTGAAATTAAAACGCATGACAACATTAACTCAGCTATCAAAGTATGAATTAAATTAAACCTATAAGCTGAAAAAAGAGCACCAGTGATGTCAACTTATAAACAGTAACAAGTGCAAACCAAAAAGAAGGAATAAATGGTGTAGTTATAGAACATTCAAAAGGAGGAAATAAGGTGATGTCAATTTGGGGTGGACTGTATTAAGCATAAGAAGGTAATAATAAATTACAGAGTTATCTCAAATAAAATTAATCATCAAAAAAAATCTCATTAAAGCAAAAAATTAGAATACTGTAAAGACTTACCAAGCACTAAAACAAAGGAACAGAGCAAATGCCAAGAAAATCATAAACAAAACAAACACAGAAAAACAACAACATATCGAGCAAAGAAATCATCTACAACACAAAAAGAACACAGCAAGACGGCAGTAGTAAAATACCTCTCAATAGTTACACTTTATATGGAATACAAATTAATGAAATGCACCAGATAAGAGACAGTGACAGAATGAATAAGAAATCAGGACCCATCATTATCTACAAGAGACACACCTTAGACACAAAGATAAAAATAGAAAATTACACATGGTGGCAAATCACAAGGACAGCGGTGTGAAAGCACCACTCACTACAGGGGAGAAAGATGGGACTGTTTTCTCCCACAAAGACTCACAGCCTCGGAAACCCATACGGGCAATTGTATTCTGTGTGAGCCTGTCCTATGGGGTCACTCTGAGTCAGAAGCAACTCAATGGTAGGGAGCGAATGAGAGGAATCTGAGAATCACCTCACAACAGGGGTGAAGTGGAGGACCTTGTGCTGAGTAAAAGAAGGCAATCACAAAAGGATAAATATTATATCAGTCCATTACTATCAAAAGCCAATGAAAGTGTTACACACAGAAACGTTATTTGAAGGTTACAAGGATGGAAGAGAAAGGGAGGGGAAATCACTAAACAGAAGGGAGATAAATATTAACATAGGTGAAAAGAAAGGCAATTTGCAATAGGGGTGGTCAGCTAAAATTTACCCAGGCAAAGAATGACACAGAGTGAGGTATAAAAGTGGAAGGCAACAGAGATGAATACTATTACATCCCCGATACTGCAATAACAGTACTAACAATAGTCTGCAAGTGACCACTTAGCTGAACAGGTCTAGAAAGGATACATACAGGTTTAACAGAGGAGATTTCTACATATTTGTTTAGACGTGCCATATATCCATGAAAATTGTGGAAACTTATTAAGTCCCTTTGCCATAACCAAACCCCTTAATATAGGTCCACAACGACAGTGCTCTTTATCCTACTTTGGAGAGTAGCAACTAGGGTTTAAAGGCTTCTGAGCAGCTCTCTAAGGCGCCATTATTGGTTTCTCCCTGTTCTGAGCAAAGCAGAGCGAAGAAAACAGAAGAAGCACAGAAACAATTAGCCTGATGGACAATGAACGGCAAGAACCACAGCCTCTGAGACCCTACAATCAGAGCTAGACAGTGCCCTGCTATCGCTGCTGACTACTCTGAAAGGGAAGACAGTAGAGCGTTCTGAATGAAGTGGGACAAATGTGGAACATAAATTTTCAAAAAAACAAACAGATTTATCGGTCTGGTAGAAACTCGTGGAACATCCAAGAATATGGCTCCAAGTATTCCTTTATGCAACCTCACTGGCTCAACTTCCAGCCAAACAATAGGCCTGTAAGGGTGAACAATAACCCCAAGTAGGTACTCACTCTCTAAAACAACAAACCACAGGCGATCAAAGCAACAGTTTCCTAGTGACAAGGCTAAGAAGGCAGAAAGCAAAGAGGGTGAATAAAAATGGTAAACACGGAGAAAAAGTCAGATGCAGAGCTTTTACATTGTGAGGATGGTAATTAATGTCACAAATCAAAATGTGCATGAATTATTGAACGGAAACCCAATTTTTAAACTTTTGTCCAAATCATAATAAAAAGGTGCTTTAGTAGTTTGGGGTTTTTTTAAGTATGGGAAAAACCTCTCTACAATAACTGAGAAACAGTTACAACTCACTATGAAAGTAAACTTTTATATCATGAAATTGGCTACAATAAATGGGTCTTTTCTTGATGTTAGAATAATGTTTTGGGGTTTGAACATATGGTAATCTTGTCATAATCTATGTTGTGCAAAAAATTTTTTTAATCATTTTATTGGGGGGGCTCATACAACTCTTATCACAATTCATCCATCCATCCATCCATTGGGTCATCTGTACATTTGTACAATTGTTGCCCTCATAATTCTCAAAACATTTGCTTTCTACTTGAGCCCTTGATATCAGCTCCTCATTTTCCCCCTCCCTCATGAACCCTTGATAATTTATAAATTATTATTATTTTGTCATATCTTACTGTCCGATGTCTCCCTTCACCCACCTTTCTGTTGTCAGTCCCCCAGGGAGGAGGTTATATGTAGATCCTTGTAATCGGTTCCCCCTTTGTACCCCACCTTCCCTCCACCCTCCCGGTATCACCACTCTCACCACTGGTCCTGAAGGGATCATCTGTCCTGGATTCCCTGTTTCCAGTTCCTATCTGTAACAATGTACATCCTCTGGTCTAGCCAGATTTTTAAGGTAGACTGGGATCATGATAGCAGGGGGGAGGAAGCATTTAAGAACTAGAAGGAAAATATATGTTTCATCACTGCTACCCTGCACCCTGACTGGCTCATCTCCTCCCCGCGACCCTTCTGTAAGGGGATGTCCAGTTACCTACAGATGGCCTTTGGGTCTCCAATCTGCACTCACCCTCATTTACAAATGATATGATTTTTTGTTCTTTGATGCCTGATACCTGATCCCTTTGACAACTCGTTGTCACACAGGGTGGTGTGCTTCTTCCATGGTTGTGCAAAGATTTTAACTCTATTATGAAAACCTAGATAGTCTATAAGAAATTTATTTCCTTAAGTAGGCAAAATATGCAAATATTGTTATGATAGTCATACTATACAAGATATATTTTTCCATTATTGTGAATACAATTAGAAATAGGAAAGGAAAGCCATGTAAGTAAATATAAATTTAATTGTAGGGAATGTAGTAAAAAGCAGCAAAATTTTAATCTATATATTTAAGAAACTGATTAGTCTCTTAATTCTACGACTCAAAACCAACCAATGAGTATTGTGTTTGCCTGGATAAGGCAGAGGAAATGTGTGATGTGATTTCATTAATGTACTCCTCAAAATGTCATGTATGTGATAAAAACCACCTTGGGAATGAGCTACAGGGAAAATATGAAATAATGTTGAAGGGAGCCAAATATTGGAAGTGGTTCAGCAAAACATGAGGAAGGAGGTATTTGCTATAAGAAAAACATCATCCCATGACACCAAAACTAACGATGTGAAAAGAAGGCGAGCATGATGACTAATGGCAAAGGAAAAAGGAAATGGTAAGAGACTCTATAAGCTACAACCGAAGATGACCTGGCTGTGTGTGCAGAATTAGAACTTAATGAAACAGTGCGGGATGTGCAGCATTCAACCTGGAGGGCTGTGAACTGGATCTTCCCCAGGATGTACTAGATTGTAAAATCTCTAACCTATGAAATGAAAACTGGAGAGATGGAATGGAAGAAAAACAGTGTCACTGTATCACACCTGCCAAGTAGCAGTTAACTTGAATGAAAAATCAGTCTGTAGTAGTTGCATAATTTCATGACAATTTGAAGATATATAAACATGCAAGGGTGGAGTCTTGCCTGTCAATCAGGTCACAGCCTGATGGTGACACCTTGCAGATGCAGCCTTCTCATAAGGAAGGTCCTGCATTGGGCCTCCACTCAAGTACTCCCTCAAAGCAAGAATACTTTCTTCTATTAAATGGCAGTCTATGATGCTCACCTTCTGACACAACCGCTAAGACAAAGTGGGTGAATATGCAAATGTGGTGAAGAAAGCTGATGGTGCCCGGCTATCAAAAGATATAGCGTCTGGGGTCTTAAAAGCTTGAAGGTAAACAAGCGGCCATCTAGCTCAGAAGCAAAAAAGCCCACATGGAAGAAGCACACCAGCCTGTGTGATCACGAGGTGTTGAAGGGATCACTAAAGACAAATGAGTGCATAAGCAAATGTGGCGAAGATAGCTGATGGTGCCCGGCTATCAAAAAGTATAGCGTCTGGGGTCTTAAAGGCTTGAAGGTAATCAAGCGGCCATCAAGCTCAGAAGCAACAAAGCCCACATGAAAGAAACACACCAGCCTATGCAATCACGAGGTGTCGAAGGGATCAGGTATAAAGCATCGTCAGAACAAAAAAATCTTACCATGGTAAATGAAGGGGGGAGTGCGGAGTGGAGACCCAAAGCCCATTAGCAGGCCACTGGAGATCCCCTTGCAAAGGGGTCTCAGAGAGGAGACGAGCCAATCAGGGTGCGATGTAGCAACGATGAAAGATACAACTTTCCTCTAGTTCCTAAATGTTTCCTCCCCGCTACCATTATCATGACACGAATTCTACCTCGCAAGTCTGGCTAGACCAGAGGATGTACACTGGCGCATGTAGGAACTAGAAACACAGGGAATCCAGGGTGGATGATCCCTTCAGGACCAGTGGTGTGAGTGGTGATACTGGGAGGGTAGAGGGAGAGTGGGTTGGAAAGCGGGAACCGATCACAAGGAACTATATGTGACCTCCTCCCTGGGGAACGGACAACCGAAAAGTGGGTGAAGGGAGACGTCGGACAGGGCAAGATATAACAAAATAATAATTTGTAAATTATCAAGGGCTCATGAGGGAGTGGGGAGCGGGGAGGGAGGGGAAATATTAGGACCTAATGCCAGGGGCGTAAGTGGAGAGGAAATGTTCTGAGAATGATGAGGGCAGTGAATGTACAAATGCACTTTACACAATTGATGTATGTATGGATTGTGATAAGAATTGTATGAGCCCCTAATAAAATGATTAGAAATTAAATAAATAAATAAATAGATAGATAGATAGATAGATAGATAGATAGATAGATAGATAGATAGATAGATAGATAAATAAAAAGAACTAGGGGGGGGGGTCCTGGGAACCCCACCCCCTCCCCTTCACCTTCCTGCTGGCTGACCCTGATTGCTGCCAGAGCCACTGCCATTGGATCCACGTGATTTTGCACCCACCGGCCTGTGATATTTCTGCATTCTGCGTCATTGCATGTGGCTGTGTGAGTCTGAGGAGGGACTTATGGACTAACATCGGACTTGAGTTGGACTGGGCTGGGATATTTCCTTTATATGCAATTACTTCTTGATACCAGGCTCTTTCAAACACTGGATTTGTTTCTCTAGTAAACCTGGCCTAACACACAGTCAGACATTTGTTATATTAGTAGGGCTACTCCACTAATAGAGCTTTGGGGAAATTATGCTCAAAATTGCTGGAATAGTTTCATCTTTTCATCCAAAAATAAAAACATCCCTGTAGTTGTTGGTAATTTTCCTTGTGAAAAACATTTTTGTTTGTTTATTAATATACCACTATGCAGGAGTATAGTTTTCTCTCCCATTTCCCTACACTTTTTTCCTAATAATTACCAGAAAGTCAGAACTTCTGGAACTGTTATATTTCTTTTCAAGCAAAATGTACAATAACAAATATAAAATGAATGGGTTGCTTATTTCTTTTGTTAAATGCAATTGATATTCATTAGTAGGTCTGTAAACCTGGGAGAAAGCACACAGAATTCAAATAACACGGAAAAATATTACAAAATCAACCTAACTCTGGCTTTAGCTGAAGTCAACCATCTGGAAAGTAATACAAATTCCTGCCTCTCTCCTCTTACTAATGGAACTGATTTAAAGAAAGAGATAAGAATCTGCACAGCCAATAGCTTATTGTAAAACAAGGTTATTACTAAAAGTTGCAGGCACGTGTTGAGGATTTTTATCAAGTATGAGGTCTTGCTCCCTCCCAATAGCATTTTCAAAGCGCATGAGGTGGAGTTTTACCATCCTCATTTCCAAGGAGCATTGGGTGGTCCATCTGCCAAGACGGACATGCTTGTTCTTCTGGCAGTCTATGGGATATCTGCCGGGCCTTTTCCCCTGGATCTCTTCATATAGTTCATCTTCAAAAAATGTTGCTTAGTTCCCTACCTACTAAAGGGCTGACTTGGACAGTACAAGAATGACAACAAGCAATACCTGATTATGAATGGCAAGTGTTCCAAAAGTTCATTTATACATTAATTTTGTAAGAATTTAAGACATAATTTATGTTCACTTGTTCAATCACTCAAGAAATATCCATTTAGTGCTAACTATAGTGTAGGTATGCTATTGAATGCTAATGAATCGAGGAAGTCAGACACTAATTAAGCATCACCACTAAGAGTCCCCTGCTACAAAGTGCTCTGAGAAGGATGGGATGGAAGGCGACATTGTGAGATCCAATTTGCAGCTGCTTCTGGATGGCAGTTGAGGAAATTAATTTATGATAAAGTAAAAACAAATATTTTTCTCATTTAACAAATCTGTATATGCGTGTTTGTGACACGCGAGGGTGCAAGCATATTTATTTGTGCCTGTGTGTGTTTGTATTTGAGTGTGTGTGAGTGCGTGTTTCTCTGTATGTCTATGTGAGTGAATGTGTTTGAGTGTGTGTAGGTATGTGTCTATATCGGTATCTAAGTCGTGTGTGTTCTAATGGATGTACATTTAATTAATATAAAGTATTGAAGTGAAAAATAATAGAACGGGTAGAAAAAAGTACTGATGGGTAGGAAGACCATGACTGAAATTCTGATCATGGGCTAGGTTCCTATTTTATCAACATTTTTCTTGGTTTTATATTTTAACTCGGAGACATTCTGAAACACCGCGCCAGGTGAAGAAGCCCCTCCTCTAGTCACGTGACTTACTAGGAAGGAAAGTGATGAGCGGGCACACAAGAGCAGGTATGGAGCGGGTCTAGGGGTAGTGAACACCTGCTACTAATCAATGGGAAGAGGGAATGTGAGATTGGACTTCCTATCAGGGTTTTCATCTGTAAGGAGCCCAGAGGAAAAGCTGGGGCCCTCACCCCTCCCGCTGAACGGGATTGGCGAGCTCATGGAAAGCAGTAAGGAGCTTACCGTTTAACAGCCCTCACTTGACTGAGAGTTGTAGTTGGCCAGCGATGCGCACACACACACAAAGATGGTATCATTCATAACTGCCTTTATCGACTCATTGATCATTGTGATCACAAAGAGGTCACAAGTTACACAACAGGTCACAAGTAAGCACCTTGATGTCATCACAAGAATTTCAGAGTCCCAGAAATTAGGTCTTCAGAACTATGGGTCAATGTTGGGTTGACTTTTTAAATACAATAATAAGAGCTAATACTATTTTAAAGCACTAGTCTATGTTTTGATATACTAAATCACTGAAAATTTGTAAAACCTATAATAAGAGATGGGTAACTCTTATGGAACCTGT
>NW_022111324.1:90753690-90763329 GCF_000313985.2 Echinops telfairi
GCTGTAAGCCATTACAAGACACAGGCAATTTGCTAAAATTGAACATTCTACAGCAGGTAAGTGATAGGAGAAATGAGGGCAAGCAAAGTGTGCCAGCAAAAGATGAAGTGACCAGAATACCAAAGACTGAACCGAGAGGAAAACCTTGACAACCCATGTGCTACCAGATCACCTGTGCTGTGCACAGCCCACTGGCTCCGCCCACTGATGACAAGTCTAATCCCACCAACACCACTCATCAGGCTCCACAGCAACTATGCTTCAGGCGTTACAGTGCTACAACTTTTGGACACTGGGTATTAAAATCCTCTAGAATAATTCCATTGTTGGGTGCCTTTGTGCTTGGGCTCCCAAATGTCTCTAGTGGTGTGTAAGCCAAGAAGGGGATATGAATTTTTTTATCTAATAAGACAGTAAGGAGGTTTCTCCAACCAGGATTCGAGAACATAAAGGGAAGACAGGACCTTGCCTCCAACCCACACCCACCCACATGCCTTCCCCAGGACCTCAAAGTAACTCACCCATTAAGTGGTCCCGAGCTGATTGCAGGGACCCTGGAGAGAAGATCTTCAGGCCATAGACAACATAAGTGGGAGGATGCCTGGCTTTGGCCCCTATGTCAAGGAGCAAAATAAGACCACACAGCATACAAAAATAGATTGGCCGGCTATATGTTATGATCTGATTGTGTCCCTAGAAAACAAACACAATTTCTTTTGTTTTGGTTAGACAGTAAAAGCCTCAACATCAATAGCTTATACCATTCCATACACTGTATTACCATATAACAGATTCCCCCACTCTCATAACACATATGCACAAACACCAAGAAAAGGGGAAAAATCTACTTATGTTTACAAATCAGAATGAAAAATTCATGAAGAATGTATATCTCTCAGATTCAACAAGATTTACCTGAAAATCTAATGACCATCCTAGATCTAATTCAATGTTTCCGCAATGGTGAAACTAACATTTATATTACTTATTTCAAGTGTAAAACTACTTTCTTTAAGCCATTATATTCTCTCTATGTCTAACTTAGGCTCCACTATAAACAAGAAATAAAATGATAAATGATGGTTCTTAATTTCTATCTTAGGAAGCAGGCAATTCAAGTACAAGGTGATACCTGAAGGCACTGTATAAATACGCCTCACCATGGAATAATTTGTTTAAAAAAAAAAACCTTGACATTTATGTAAACTTTTCTCTGAGGAGCATCCAATACCTAGCGAATATCATCTTAACCCTCACAATATTACTCTTAAGGAAAGTACAAAACAGGTTTAATTATTCCCCTTAAATGTATGCACGAATTAAGAGAACGATACTCTATCAACTGTATCAAAAATACTACAAGCTTCCAGGACAAAAGAATTTTCATCTCACAAAGCAATGCACAATTCATTAAGATTTTTTTTAACCAAATACAAATAAATTAGGGGGAGAGTATTCTTTGGAATTCATTAACTACTTTGGATATTAAAAATATGAAGGTAGGTACAGATAGGAACTGAAAATACAGGGAATCCAGGACAGATGAGCCCTATAGGACCAGTGGTGTGAGTGGCAAAACAGGGAGGGTAAAGGGAGAATGGGTAGGAAAGAGGGAACCGATTACATGGAACTGTGTGTGACCTCCTCCCTGGGGGACAGACAACCGAAAAGTGGATGAATGGAGACGTCGGACAGGGCAAGATATGACAAAATACCCATTTATAAACTATCAAGGGCTCATGAGGGAGGGGGGAGCGGGGAGGGAGGGGAAAAATGAGGACCTAATGTCGGGGGTTTAAATGGAGAGAAAATGTTTTGAGAAACGATGTACAGATGCGCTTTACACAATTGATGTGTGTATGGATTGGGATAACAGTTGTATGAGCCCCTAATAAAATGTTAAAAAAGAAAAAAATAAAATAAAATAAATAAATAAAAATTAAAAAAAAAAAATGAAGGTAATAGGGTTCAGCTGTGAATAGCCACCCCAAGAGAGACAGATGAGTTTTTCTGCTCCATAGATTTACAGCCTCAAAAGCCCACAGGGGCAAGTTTACTCTGTTCTATGGCATCACTAGGAGCCCTCGTGGTGTAGCAGTTGCATGTTAGGCTGCCAACCTCAAGGTCAGCATTCCAAACCACCTTGAGAGGAAGATGAGGCTTGCTACTCTCACAAAGAGTTATATGTTGTCTCAGCAATCCACAGAGACAGTTCTAGCCTGTCCTAGCTGATCACTATGAGTTGTAATTGATTCAAGGGCTGTGGGTTTAGAGTTTGGAGTCCTGAATATATTATATGTAGAAATTTAATTTAAATGGTGCCTGCTTCAATAATAGAAATACTCCAATTCTGAGACTATTTTTAATAAAAAATAAGGCATAGAGTCTCCATGGATATATTTGACCCAAAGTCTAAGTTCAGTCTTGAAGTAATATTTGCACTGTTACATGAAATTTCCTCTTGAATCCAGGAAGGGCATAGATTGAAGGGCATGTACTTTCTCTGCATTTAAAAAAATAAAACAAATCTAAAAGCCTAAGCTATCTAAATGCATCCCATAACCAGCAAAAAGCAAAAATACATTTATTGGTATAAATAGCTATTCAGTGTACAAGTATATCTACATATAATATATTTATCAAAATGACCCCTTTTAGGATATATAATTAGTCAACTCCCTTTTGCCTTGAGTCTTTCAAGAAAACATTAAAAATTTCTTTTTTTTTTTTTATGAATTGAAAGACTTTGGCCCCCAATAAGTTTGAGACACCATTTTGTATCTTGCATGTAAAGTTTAGTTATTAGGCACAGAAATGCTTCCTTTGTACTTAAAAATCATAAAAAGTTCTGTTCCACTTAAAAGAGGCTGCTCTTATCATGCTCATCTTTTCTCTTACATCCTCACATTTTGGATTTCCATCTCGGCACATTGCTAGTGCGTGGCATTTTTTAAAATTGAAATGAGTCAATCCCAACCCATAGCGGTCCTATTTCTGTTAGAGTACCACTGTTCCGTTGAACTTTCAAGGCTGTGAATCTTCAGAAGCAGACAACCAGGCCTTTCTTCAAAAGTGCCTCTAACAAAATCCACAACCCACTGTCCTCCAGTTGAATCCCACGCCTAGAGGCCCTGTAGGGTTTCCTCGGGCTGCTGTATTTGAATTGCTGAGTTTTCAGGTAGCAGTGCAATGCAAGTCCCCTCAAAGACCCACAAATTGTGTCTATTATTGCTGCTGGATGCCAAGTCAGTTCCAACTCACAGCAACCTCTGCACAACAGAGCAAAACCCTGCACAGGCCTGCCCCAGCCTCAAATTATTGTGTGAGCCCATGGTTGCAGATTCATGTCAGTCTATATTGAACAGGGTCTTCCTCTTTTTCACTGTCTCAAAAACAAAAAAAAACCAAATCACTGCCATCAAGTCGATACCAACTGTTAGTGACCTTATAGGACAGGGCAGAATTGCTCCTGTGAGTTTCTGAGAGGATAACTCTTTACAGAAGTAGAAAGCCCTATCTTTCTCCCAAAGGGTGACTGGTGGTTTTGAACTGCTGACCTTGCAGTTAGCAGCCCAATATAAAACACTTATACCACCAGGCTGTAACCAGGTGAACTCAAATCATCAACTTTTCACTTAGTAGCTAAGCACTAAACCATTCGTACCACCCACAGACTATATGTGGCATGTTTTTATTTGCTTTGATTCCTAAAAATATGTATTCAAACAGTTGCCCTGATCCCTAGCTTCTTCTTTCATATATAAATTAATCAAAACCTGCAAAGATTGCTTTTGCTGTTTTGTTATTTTGGTGGAAAATTTCCCCTTGTTCCTCGGATTAATCAGATTATGACCTTTAAAAAATTCACTGGACTATATTCTCCATCTGTTTTTTAACCTGACAATACATCGTAAGGAAAACTATAGCAAGTCATTTGCACAAAAGTTGATTTAGGTGTGCATTTGGGTTTTCCAACAGACACTATTTCACAGCCACAGTCTGACAATAGCACAGTAATCGTGTAAGAGAAGAGAGTCTCATATCATCTCTGGGATCCCACCTGTATTCAATAGTGAGGCCCTTCTACAAAACGAAACAGAAAACAACAAATGCTGGAGAGGCTGGAGAGAAAAGGGAACTCATATACACTTTTGGTGAAATTGTTAATACATACAGCCACTATGGAAAACAACATGGTGATACTTAAAGCAACTGGGAATTGAAATCCTACCAATTGACCTACCAACACCATTATTAGGTATATGCCTCAAAGAAATAAGAGACACAACACCGGTGGGTGTATGCTCTCCCATATTTATAGCAGCACAATTTACAGTAGCAAGAAATTGGAACTAGCCCAAGTGCCCAGCAGTGTACGAACAGATAAAGAACCTGGTCCATACACACAATGGAATACTAGGCACCCCCGAAAAAGAACGATGAAACATGAAACACCACATGACATGGCAGGACTGGAAACCATTATGCTGAGTGATGGTAGTCAAGCACAAAAGTCCATGACTATAAGGAGAAATACCAATTAAATATTAGAGGCCAATACCCAAACAAAGGGGCAGAGAACCTGCCTACTGTCCATGAACCATAAATCACCCCCCTTATATGCACATTTTAAGAACTACCTAGAAAGAAGAGGCCTCACATCAACTGGGGTCACTTCTTCAAGAAGTGGGGAGAAGGAAGAAAACCACCCATTTGATGTCATACAACAGTGACATAAGGTCATGAAAAATCAAGTCACTCAACAGGAATGAGAGGAGAAATTTTACTGGAAAATCAAGTTAAGACCAGGGGAGGGGAGCATCTATATTTCAGAGAAGGCACTGATATTTCTGTTGGTGAGTATGGTGGGTAATGGGGAGAAGCAACCTCACAACGGGAAGGCATACTAAATAATAATTGCAGGGAACCTAAGGGGAAAATAAGCCTGATTCGATGTTCCCAGGTAGACACATCCAATACATTTCTACCCAACCCTTGTGAACCACACCATGTACTTAACACTATGATGACTGTAGACACTGACCTTACAGTCAACATGGCATCCCTCAAGGGACACACCAGATGGACCCGATGTGGGAGCCCGAATGAACAAACTGGGCCCTACCTCAAAGTCCCTGTACTCTTGAACTTAGGACTGAATTACCCTGATGAGCAGTAAGCAAAAGTGGCCACACCAAGACTGCAGAATGTTGGTCATTGGAACGTGGGTGTGACCCCTGGCTTAGTAGGTGTCCAATGAAGGAGGTCCAGAACCACCATACATCTAGTACCGCAATGCTCCCCCTCCATTAATATGACAGGTATTAATCTGATACGCCAGGATCTGCCCTTGTGAGAAGTGGCACATGGAATTTTCCCCTAGAACTAACCCCCGTGCTCAATGTAAACTGAGCTAAATCAATTAAAAAATCAATCTGCACAAAGTCACAACTCATGGACTGCAGCTCCCAGTTGGACAATACTTGCATAAAATCTTCATATCAACATCACCTTAAATTCTATGCTATTGAAAAAATTATTGATGTTACCAATGCAATTGCCTTATACCCCAGGAGTATAATTGACAATGTTTTTCCTTCTTGTTTCTTTTGTTTTGTTTTGTTTAGGGGGGTGGGGGGGAGTTTGTTTGGTTTGGTTTTTGTTGCTGGTGGTGATAGTTTTTGGTTTTGTTTTTGTCATAATAAGACCACCAAACTAAACCAGAGGTGCTCATAACCTGTGGACAAGCAGATGGATTCTGGGCCCCCACTTACTTATAGCCTCAATCCAAGAAGAGTTAGTTCTTATAACATGGCCCTGCTCGATGCTTGCCTTCGTAAAGAGATCATTGAAGATAAGAGTGGTATAGCAAAGTGTGGTGAAGAAAGAAGATGATGGTGCCTGGCTATCAACTGAAATAGTGTCTAGGGTCTTAAAGGTTTGTATTCAAACAAACAGCCATGTAAGGGAAGTATCAACTAAGTCACCATTGAAAAAGCATACCAGCCTGTGTGATCCAAACGTGATGCTAAAAAAAAAAAAAAATCCAAATATGTTGAAAGGTAAAGTATCAGAGCTTAAATTGTGAACACCCAGTTTATAGACAGCTTTGGTTACAGTGGGAGCCCAAAATCTGCCTGCATAGTATCTAGTCAGATAATGGCAGATCCCCTGTAGTCAAAAGCAAGGGACTCAAACAGCTTTACTACCAGACAGAAACTATTGTACACTTGATTATGGTGGATTGAAACATGGTATATGAGGGCAGAGCCAAAAAAAAATCCGGATTTTTTTCAAAAACCTATGTATTTAAATTTTTTACAAAACAACTTTATCACCTTCAAAGTATGCTCCATTTCACTTAATAAATTTTCCAAATCTGCTATTCCATTGTTGGAAACATTTTCAAACGTGTCTATTTGGATAGCTGAAAGAACCTCCCTCGTTTTTTCCTTCACCTTTCCTATGTTGTCAAATCACTGCCCTTTCATGTCCCTGTTCACTCACAGAAACAAAAAGAAGTCTCACGGAGTGAGGTAAGATGAGTAAGGAGCCTGGGGCAAGAGAGGCATGCTGTTTTTTGCCCAAACTGGCTCACTGCGATGGCTGTGTGAGTGGGTGCATTGTCACAGGGGCAAAACCGGTCCCCCATCTGCAACCAAGCTTGTCCTTTTTGTGACTTACGCAATCTTTTCAGAACCTCTAAATAGAAAGCTAGATTAACATTCTGACCTGGTAAAATGAACTCTAAATGCACTATCCCTTCACTTCAAAAAAACCACAAATGAGCATCTTCTCGAACTTGGATTTCACTTGATGAGATTTTTTTTTTTTTTCAGTGAAGTGACGATGGCATCTTCCACTGGTTTGATTGATGTTTGCTTTGAGGGTTGTAAGAGTAGTACCCATGTCTCATCACCAGTAGTAACCTGGGGAGAAAAAGTCTGGGTCACTTTGAAGCTGTTCTTTCAAAGCATGACATATTTCCACTTGAAGCTCTTTCTCCTGGTCTGTCAGAACCTGAGGCACAAATTTCGCAGCAATCCTTCTCATTCCCAAATTTTCCATTAAAATTCATTAAACCAACCTCCAACATAGTCCAGATAACTTCCCCATCACTTCGATGGTCTTTCATCAGTTTTCAAGCACAAGTGCATAAATTTTGTCGACATTTTTATCCATTCGGGAGTTGGCCAATGTTGAGAACAAGGCTTGTCATCCATCATCATTTCACCTTTTTTGAAAAGGAAAAACCACTCATACGGTTGAGTTCTTCCCATACTGCTGTTGTTGTACGCTGTGTTCCACATCACAACAGCTTCTGTGGTATTTTTCCCTATCAGGAAACAAAATTTCACAGCCACAAGCTGATCTCTTAAATTAGCCATCACAAAAGATGAGGTTTGAGTGAAACTGCTTTTATGAAACAATTCACTGTAACCAGAGAGAACCTTCCCAGTTGACGCCACTGGGTGCACTAACTCAGAGCAGCAAGTTGCTGGATGCTCACATAGGGGAAAAAGGCATATTTGAAAGCTCTGCCCAGGGGAGTTTTTTCCAGTTTTGGGGGGACACGCCCTTGTAATATGATACTTGGTCAGTTGACCTCCCTCTTGACCCACCTGAATTTGCTCTAGGCTCAAATACTTCCATGACAGAAGTTTCTTCTCTGGTTTCTTTAATATTGTTGGTGGTTTTTCTTTCTTATTATTTACTTTTACATTTATATTATTATCATTTTCTTCTTTCTGTTCGTTCTGATTTTTGTTGTTTAGTGTTTCTGTTAGGTTTCTCAGTTTATGAAGCACAGAAGTGTGGATGCATAAAGACAATAATGGATGCAATGGTTTATCTGAGACAGGAGTGGGGAGGGTGAGGGAATTGGAGCACAAACAATGAATGGGGGCAGGGGAATGGAGCACAATAACTGACTGTAATGAGATATATACAAGTCTTTTAAAAAGCGATTTAACTATGGAAGTGTATGATATGTAAATAGTATATCAAGAAACCTACTAAAATAAAATTAAACTTGACCAACGGTTGCCATGGTGAAGGAGGAAGAGTTTTTGCTTAAGGAATATAGAGTTTGTGTTAATGGTGGTGGAATAATTTGGAAAAGGAAATCAATAGTGGTTGTAAAACATGAAGAATATAATCAGTAGCACTGCATTATATATGTAGAACTCCTTGAATGGAGAACGTTTTGCTGTGTATATTTTTGCCATAATTTTAAACAGTAAGTGCACTAACAATGAGTACAAGGAAAAAGAAAAGGTTCTAAAATTTATTGTGGTAATGATTGATACGTGGATGAAGTGTCAATAAAAATGTTTAAAGCAGAGGGGGGCAGCTTCTAGGTGGTTGTTGTTAAGAAAATATGAAGCTTTTTTTTAACAAAGAAAAGAGGATGTCTGCTGGACTTGTAGAAGACTCAGTGGCTAGAGTGCATGAAAAGGGAAGGGACAAAACTAGGACTGTAAAGAGAGGAGCTGCCCCCACCCCCTGCTTCAATCTCATTCCAGTCTCCAAACACAGTCAACTCTGTAAACATCTCCCACCAACAGTTTATCACCATTCCCATCCCAGCCAAGTACAGCTTTTTTTCTGAGGCAGGCATGAATCAGCAATGTCAACCATTTCTAATGCTTATTCTGTTTTGACCAGGCCAGGTGCTATCATACCTGCTTTAAGGTTCATCTTTGGGAGAAGCAGTCAACAAATATAAAGATATGTGTCCCAGGATTCACTAAGACCTGGGCAGGATGTGATCCCCAGCAACATAATTTCTGGTCTTGCAACCACCCTGCCCTACCTCCCGCAACAGCCAGGGGGCGTGTGTCAGGCACGGGATCTTTACACGCCCTTTCAATTAAATCTCACACCTATTTATGATTCTTTAAACACATAACACCAGTGTTACTCGTATGAAGCAAATGGAGAATGTGGAGAAAGAAATAGAAATGCAAAAGTGTTTCCATTTTTTCTAAGAGAGCTCTGAGTGGTGAAAAGGCCTGATTAGCTGGAGAGCATGCACATCCTCTCTTGAATCTAATTTGATTTTCGGGTGGCTCGATTATCAATGAACCAATGCAATAGTTTCTATGTATCTATATCAAAATTATCCCTGCATATGATATTATTTTGTCACATTTTGTTGGCTCAGTTTTCTTTAGAATGGTCACATACTACACCCTTAACATATCTTTAATATGATGTGGTGAAAATGCCACTTTACCTCTGTGATCCTCCTCACCAAAATACGCAACTAGTCAAATAATGCAAAACGAATCAGATAATCACCAACCAAGGGACATCCCACAAAATTTTTCTTCTTCTTCAGGACCACCAAGGTCATCAAAAGACTAAGTCTGAGAAACTATGAAAGCTTAGAGGCCTCTGAGAAGACAAGGCAACTGAGCATAAAATGGTATCCTAAAGGGATTGGACATCAGAAAAGGGCATTAGAAAACAACTCGGGATCAAGGCATATAGAAACTTTAGTTAATAATAAGTTATCATTATTGCTTCATCAGTTGTGGGAAATGTACCATATTTGTGTTTGTTTGTTGTGGTTGTTAGGGGACACCGAATTGGCTTTGACTCAGAATGACCCTCCACACAGCAAACTGAACCACC
>NW_022111324.1:90763557-90782013 GCF_000313985.2 Echinops telfairi
AACCCACTCACCTCTCTGTGAGAGAAGATGAGCCGGTCTGCTTCCATAAATATTACAGCCCTAGAAACCTTATGGAGTAGTCTACTCTGTCCCTTACAGTCAATAGGAATTGTCTCCATAACAACAGGTTTGCATGTTTTGTTTGTTGTTTGTTTGAGGGGGGACAATTTGGACACAGGGTATATGGGAAGTCTGTAATATTTTCTCAATATTTTTTAAAATCCAAAACTATTCTAAAATTAAAAGGTGGTTTTAAAAAGCCATTTTCAATTTTTATATTATCTGAAGTCGATATCAAATATTTTCACTGTATAGTCATAAGAGTTCATTGAGTTGAACACATAAGAAATTATAGCCTTTGCTCTTTGTAAGCAAGGAAACAAGACAAATATGTATCGTGGAATGAGAAAGGAATGGAAATAATTAGAGGATTTACTATCTCGTATCTTAGGCCCCTCACTGGGCAGTGCCCAATTTACTTTTTGCTAAATCCAGCCGGGGTTATTATTAGAGCAAACATTTGTTAAGTGTTTCCACAGGACCAAATTCAGTGCAAGCATTTGATATGAAAGAGTTTGTTTAATCCATTCTATTGTGTTTTGTTATTTTTCTCTTAAACATTTGAGATTCAAAGAGGTGCCTTTTCCAAAATCCCACAGATGATGCTTGGTAAGGCTGGATTCAAACCCCAGTATCTTTTAGTTACCCCACTGTTTATTGCTTGCACTGTAATCCCATGGGATATTTGTTAAAGTACAGATTGCTGGGTAACAATAAACTCAGACCTTGACACACACACACAAAAAAAGTACAGATTGCTGGGCATGCCAGATGCACTGCTTCAGAATCCAAAGAGGTGGCCAAGGAAATGGGCCTCTGGTCCTACCTCCATGAAGTGATTCCAGTGCCCAGTACTCTAGTTTTTGCTTCCTCTCAGATACTCTACTAATTTGTTATAGGTTATCATTAGTAGTTATTGTTAATTAGATCGTCTTTAAATAGGAATCTATTGACCACATAGGTTGTTAGCCACAAGGTTAGTAGTTTGAAACCACCAGCCACTCTGTGGGTAAAAGACAAACTTTAAACTCTGGTAAAGAGTTACAGTCCCAGGAAATAATGGGCAGCTCTACACTGCCCTATAGGGTCCCACTGTGTTGGATTCAGCTTGATGGCAGTGAGTTTGATTTTTGGTATCCTCAACCCCAGTATTATTTTACCAATATATCTTCCAGTATATACTCCTCTTCCTTAATTTTAAAAACCTTGAGTGACCTGTTTTCTTGCATGATCAGACCAATTTCTTTTAGACCTAGCACCCATTGTACACTATTAGCATGTCAGTAGTTATGTTTTATGTAACATTAATATATCCAGCAAACACACACACACACACACACACACAGCTATTTCACTATCTGCTGAAAACATGAGCAGATAACCACTTGCTGCTCTTTTCCACTAATGCTCCTTCAAGGAAGCAGAGAAGAAAACTTAGTCAACCACCTTGAGAACAAAAATTGGCTGAATGTATTGACAGAGTACTGCAGAGTAATATAGTTTGAGAAGCAGTTTGGTTCATTGAACAGCCTCTTATGAATGAAAACTTAGCCAGGGCTAAACATGAACGCAGGTTTGGGAACCAATTCTGCCCCACCCTGTTTTGCTCTCTTAACTAGGTCCTTTCTACAGTTATTTTTACTTAAAAATTGGAGACCATTTGTTAATCCTTTAGATACTCATATAAATCAGTCATATTGCAAAAGGAACTATTTATAGCAGGCATATTTTCTTTCCTCATCAGAACTGTTAGAGAAATGACAAGTCATTTGTTAGAGAAATGGCAAGAAAGGTAAGCCTCACTCATTGGAAATCTGTGTGAAGCAAATTAGTCACTATAATAAACAGATGACTGAGCCTCGCTATGACAATAAGTCTCACTATCTCACTGCACCATGCTTCCTCATAAAAAGTGATTGTAGCTTGATCTATTCAGTGAGGAACTGCACAATAAAACTCCACCTAGATCAGGACCAAAGGTCATAGCAACAGATATTACACACTCATAGGGATTACACAGCTGCACTTCCACGCATCTTTGCTGGCAGGTTGTTTTATTCCTGAAAGCATGGGCCGGAAATGAATGCTTGATAGCACACGACCCCCGTTTCCCATGTCACCCAGAAAAGCATGACATTGAAGTGCAAGTGCTAGAAAAGAGGCTTACTGGAGCAGAGAAATGGATGATGGGAAATCCAGAAGGGGCTCGCAGGAGAAATTTCAGAACTGTACTTCTCTGCTCATACCACCTAACCCAGATTTCTGATTAGAATCATAACAATACATCTTAATACCCTAATTATGCAGCTTCTACTTATCTTGACATTCAGATTCATGGACAAAAGAAAATGTATTATATATAAACCAATTATGGGAAACAGGAGAATTTAACAAGACAGCAGTCTAATTATAAGCTTTTCTTAATTACTAAGAGCTAAACATGAGCCATCACAGTTTTAGAATTACCCTAAATCCTGAATATGAATTTTTCAGAGAAAAGAGCCGTTTCCTTTCCTTGGAAGGTGTTTTTAGGGCTCAAGGGAGCTCAACAAGAGAGAAGTTGTTCATGGAGCTAGGACATTGTCTGGCTGTGAACTCAGTTCAAGACCTTTGCTGGGGTGCAGGGGTAGTATCAGACCCTGCAGCTCAGACCCAAGCACTGCCCTGCAGACAGGAGAGGGGGCAGCGAGTGAATCAGAGAATGGCAGCGTTCTCTGTGCAAGCATGGCAGAGTTCATCAAAGCAGGCCAAGGGACTAAACCCATGTTGGTGTGTGCAAAATCTTAGCTCGGGATTACCCAGAATACAGGGTAAATGTTTGAAATGCACTTGAAAGGATAAATTAGAAGGAGTCAACATCACACGAAAAACAAATGAATGATTCGTGTGTATTACTTATAAAGAAGCCAACGTATAGAGGGCACAAGTTTTTTTGCTTATTCAAGCAGTTGAAGAATAAAAAGTTAAAGACAGAGCTACCATACGACCCAGTAATTCCACTCCTGTCTATCTACTCAAGAGATTGAAAAGCAGTGACGTAAGCAGACCATGGACATCAATGTACATTCCAGCAAAATAACCAAAATAGCCAGTAGCCAGTAGCTGGGCACCGTAGCCAAAAGGTAAACATAATTTATATGTTCATCAACAAATCAATTTACTAGCAAAAGGTGATACGTACATATAACGGAATATACTTCAGTCATCAAGAAAAATAAAGTCCTGATACATGCTACAACATGAATGAACCTGGAAAACATGACTATTGACATCGGTCAGTAACAAAAGGATAAATATTGGATGATTCCACTTTTTTGACACACGTAGAATAGATAAATTTAGAGAGGCTTGAGTTTAATAATGATTCCTAGGGATGAGAGGAGAGGGTAATCACTGTTTATGAAGCACTGAGTTTCTGTGTATAGTGTTGAACAATTTGGTAATGGGTATTTATGGTGCTTGTATAAAAATATTAATGTAATTAGTATCACCGAATTATAGATATGAAAAGTCATGAATTGGAAAATGTAGTGCAACATCTATATTTACAACCATAAATCAGTAAATGGGGAATCAGGAAGCAGAAACTGGAAGTCTCACTGCACTGTCTGCAGTCCAATGCACTAGGCCGCACTACCTTTCCATTCATGAATTCAGTGGCACAGAAAGGACTCGCCTCCCACTCTTCCCTGACCCTAATTGCCACCCACACCATGCTCGGACCTAGCCTGAACTTGATCACCATGCACTGAAATTTCTGTTTTACATTATCCATGCATTTTGGCCTTCTGAATAGATGTTGCCTTTCCTTGTTTTGTCAAACAGAAAAGACAAGCTACTTGCCTGCACGTAGAAACTTACATGGATTGGTGAGGCAGGATCGGGCTGCACACTCTAGAACACAAATCAGAAGTGTACTGTATCATCATCTCATAAGTTCAACAACACTTCAGTGAGAGGGCATGCTACTGGTAAGAGTGATAGTTGATCTTGCCTTTAGCAGGGAATACTGGCAACTGGCCATGACCAGACAGAAGAGGAGGATCCACATATCTTTGCAAAAGCCTTGGTTCAAGGTAAGAAATCCAAGAAGGGAAACCAGGACAATGAGTAGAATAGCCAACACATTTTCCTTGATATCTTCAGTTCTGTGCAAAACAAAAGAAAGAGTAAACAAAGGTAAGTGTCTTTCTGTTTACACATGTACTGCTCACCTGCTTCTGCAAACAACACAAAGCAATCCCCTCCAGCAAGGCTTTAAATTCACTACAAGATTTTAAGGGTTATTTAGTTGGTTACCCTGTGTTATAAAAACAAAATCCATATTCTAGCGCCAGCTTTCTGTTATTGAAACAAATGAAATATAATCCCATTGGATTTCCTTGGCCACTAAACTGAGTTTTGGAAAGGCACTTAACGCTTTCATTCATACCAATGAGGTGTGCTACCGATAGAAGAGCTTCGTGGGCTCCTGAAATGGAAAGGAAATGGTGCGATAACATCTGGTTAAAGCAAGTAATCATTTCCAGACTCCATTTCTATTGCCAGAATTGGCTGCCCACTTTGAGAAGATGGAGAGCTACTGCCAGAGTAAGGAGAGGTCCCAGAGGCCTGACCAGGACTGGTCATGAACTTCGACCCGACTGTTCATTCCCATTGGGAATTTTTACCTGTAAGGCTCGGCAGGGCAGCTGCAGGGTGGAGAGGGAGCTCATCCAGAGGTGGGGGCTCCTCAGGGGATATGCTGAGGAATAGGGGCAAGAGTGTTTTAAGAGACTGTGAAGAAAGGGGCAGTAGGACTAGATTGTGGAGCCTGAGTAGGATGATGAGGGAAGGGGCATTCAAGGAGAGGAGACGTATGGGTTAAGGGTTTGGGGACATCTGATGGTGTTAGAAGGGAAAACATGGTGTCATGAGTATAAACTGAGTTTGAGAGCTCTATTGAATGACAAGCATGGAAGGCATGGCTGGAATGGAGTCATGAGGGACAGACAATAAGGGCAAGGAAAGAAGAGCCCAGGCTGTAGGTGAGTAATTCACAAAAATTATGAGCATACATCTCTGGTTCGAGCCCACCCAGGGACAGAAATGCTCATTTTAAAAAATGTAAACTTTTGGATTTGTGTCTGCACTGCAGACCAGACCCCCTCATGTAAAGACAATGAGGAGCTTACATCTCACATCACCAATCTTTGCTCATGTACATCTTTTTCCCCACCACGAAATTGTAATATTCTTTAGACGGAGTAGGCACTCTTGAATATGTCTAGCACCATAGACACTTCAAAACATTTTTTAAATGGATGAATATATGAGTAAATAAAGAGTCTAGAACAAGAACTCAAATCTAACTTACCCCGATGAAAGGCTCACTGAAGATTGGGTGCTGTACCTAAGTGTGGTGAAGAAAGTGGGTGGTGCCCACCTATCAGAAAGAATGCCATCTGGGGTCTTAAAAGCTTGTCTTCAACCAAGGACCCCTCTAAGTGATGTGCCACCCAAGCTGTGAGAGTTAGGTTTATTGGGGACCCCGCCTAACACACAAGCCCACATGAAAGAAGCACACCAGCATGTGTGCTCCAAGGATTGTAAATAATAAAAATCCAAGCTCTAAGAAGATCATTGTATTAGGGCTTAAATTCTGAGCACTCAGTTTGCAGAAGGTCATGAGTGACGGTGAAAACCCACAAGCATTTGCAGAGGCCCCACAAGGAATTCCCTCCATCTGTTGACCAGGGACCTGAAGCAGAGCCCTTGCCCTCAGACTGGTTGCATTAGAAAGTGAGTTAATACAGATAGAGTTAAGTTAGATTGTAAAAGCTTATTATTTGTTCTCCCTTTGACCCATTTTTATTTTGTCATTGTTTATATTACCTTCTGCTTTCTTTTGTACTGAGGTTTTTCTTTGTTTTATTTTGTTATTATTGTTGTTATTTTTTGTATGATTTTCTTCATATGAAATCCTGAATAGGTATATCTATAGAGATAGTATCTAGAATAAATAGTTTCTTCAGGTTATAACAGAATAGATTGGTAGGGGGGATGGGAAGCTAATAACAATAAGTACAAAATGAAGACAATTTTCTAAAATTATGGTGATGCTCACACAACTATTTTAATATATCCAAACCATTGAATGATGTGGGATGTGAATTATGTGTCAAAAAAACTCTTGTAACTAAAAACAATTTTAAAGAGCTAATGCTAATACCCAAAGAGAAGAAAGAGCTACAATGAAGGAGGCAACTTTGAGTTAGCAAACAAGCATGTGAATGATGTGACCGTGTTGCTGTTGGTGCCGTGGCATCTATTTCAAGTTAAAGAGATCCCGGGCGGCAAAGCAGGACTGCTGGTGCCAGCTTTCATAGATGGGATATTGACAGGAGGCGATCACCAGGTTTTCCTCCTGTGAATTCATTCCATGAATTTGAACTGCAGCTGGTCAGCCAGCAGCCAAGTGCTTAACCAGGGAACCACCCAGGCTCTTTGAGTTATGTGGATAGGAAACTCTAGGTGAACATCAAGGAGACGGGAAGAACGTTACACAGCTGTGCTGGACTGTAACTGACATATTAACAATAACAAAGAACAAAAAAGAAAGATAACAGAGATGTGAAGTATTTGGATAAAATGATACTCAAGACCTGGAGAACCAAGATATAGTTGGTGGAAAGGGAGACATATTCTTTTTTTTTTTAATCATCTTATTAGGGGCTCATACAACTCTTATCACAATCCATACATACATCAATTATGTCAAGCATATTTGTATATTCATTGCCCTCATCACTCTCAAAACATTTCCTCTCCACCTAAGCACCTGGCATAAGCTCCTCATTTTCCCCTCCCTTCCCGCTCCCCTCTCCCTCATGAACCCTTGATAATTTATAAATTATTATTTTGTCATAGCTTGCACTGTCCAAGGTCTCCCTTCACCCACTTTTCTGTTGTCTGTCCCCCAGGGAGGAGGTTATATGCAGATCCTTGTAATCGGTTCCCCCTTTCCAACCCACTCTCCCTCCACCCTCCCAGTATTGCCACTGGTCCTGAAGGGATCATCTGCCCTGGATTCCCTGTGTTTCCAGTTCCTATCTGTACCAGTGTATATCCTCTAGTCTAGCTAGATTTGTAAGGTAGAATTGGGATCATGATAGTGGGGGAGGAGGAAGCATTTAGGAACTAGAGGAAAGTTATATGTTTCATCATTTCTACCCTGCACCCTGACTAGCTCGTCTTCTCTCCGAGACCCTTCTGTAAGGGGATGTCCAGTGGCTTAAAAATGGGCTTTGGGTCTCCACTCCGCACTCCCCCCCCATTCACTATGATATAATTTTTTTGTTCTGATGCTACCTGATCTTATCTTCCACTATGTACTCTTTAAAAAAGCTTTTATTCATTCACATCACTAAAATTTGTGGTAGGCGCGTCATTGTACTCATAACATTCTGGTGTCTATTTTTAATATTTAAAGGCCTAGGAAAGCAAATTAAAATTTCAATGAGAAATATAATGCCTTTATATTTTGGGAAAATTCCCTAAAGTAGAATTGTTCCCTAGATTGTCTGTCACAGGATTTCATCCATCTATGCCCTATCAAAACCCACTGGGGTCATCATATACTAATATTTAAATATTGGACTAAAATGTTTATTCAATAGGTTGGAGCATCATGACCAAGGCTATATTACAGAAAAATGTATATGTCAGAGGTTCACAAGATGTACTGGAGGGGATGGACACCAGAGAGAGGACACACCACAATCCAGAGGCAAGGCACTGGGGCACCTAGGAAGTGACTTGACTGTAAACAGAAGCTGACTTTCAGATACAGAGAGAGCAGAAAGGGTCTGATTGAACAGGTTGTATACAACAACAGGTTAAAGAATCAGGATGATTCTAAGATTTCAATCTGGGGATCAGGGAGGAGGAATATGGCAGAATCAAAGGCAGATATTGGAAAGGGCAACTGATTTGCAAAAGAAGTTAATGGAGCGATTCATTCATTCACCCAAAGTGTTCAGCACTGCAGTAGAGCTCAGGACACATCAATAAGCAATACGTATCCCCCTACTTCTGGGGTTTCCTTTCTAGTGAGTGATGATATAAAAATAATAAACACAGAAAGTCAGTATGCTATACCGTATTTCAACATGATGTCTGCAAGAGAAAAAAGAACAGAGCAGCGGGGAAATGGGAGTGGGTGATGTAGAAGTTGTTGTGATTTTAAGCAGGAAGATTGCAGCTGCCTTACTGGGAAATAAAAGCAGCTTTGTGGTGTAGGGTGTTACTCCCTGGACTCAATGGTTAAGCTTCTAGCTGGAAGCTAGAATGGTTGGCTTCTAGCTGGAGAGCTGGCAGTTCAGATTCATTGAATTAATTCACAGGAGAAAAATGTCAAGGTGAGCCATTGGGAAAAACCAACTGCTCCGAATTAAGTGAGGATCTACTCCCAGCAAGATTTACAGTCTATGAGACCCACAGGGGCAGTTCTACTCTGTCCTATATGGTCACTATGAGGCAGCATTGACTTAATGGCAGTGAGTTTATTGAAAGGTACACTGAGCAGAGGCTTGAATGGTGTGTGGGGATTGGGGTGTTGTTAGTTGTGCAGGTTAGAGGGAGAGCATTCCAGGAAGAAGGAACCCTCAGGACAAAGGATTTCTGGCAGATGAAGGCCAGACAGAAAGGCCAGCATGGTGGGGAGAGGAGTCATGGGCCACAGCAGGAGAAGAGATGAGAGAGGGAAGGCGTGGCTGGATCTTGGAGGCCTCTGAGGCATCATGTGATGACTGGCATTGATGAGACATGAATGAGGAGCTGTTGCAGGGTTGTCAGCAAACTAGTGCTATTCCAAAAGCACGACTCTGTGTGCTAAGAATCGTCCACAGGGAGAAGGAGCGGCACGTGTTAACGTGCTATTGCAGTAGCCCAGATGAGAAATGACAGCAACTCAGACCAGAATGGTACCATTTAAGGGCAGAAATATAGGAGAGATACATTGAATGTCCTATGTGATTGAATGTAGGGTGTGAAACTAGGAAGATTCTAGGGTGAGGCCAAGAATTTTAGCTTGAGAAACGGAAAGTTTCTAGTGGCAGAATGAAGGCTGGCAGATGGCACGGCCAAGACAAATCAATCCTAAGGGAGCTAAGAGTAGGAGTTGAAAGAGCTGTCCTGCACTGAAAAAGGGAAGGACGTACTTTGCTCTTTGGGGTGTCGTGCAGCCTGTGCCTGCATGCTTCCATATTCTGATCCGCATACTGAGTTGTACCTGCTGCGTCGTGAATAAGTCACGTAAATCTAACTATGGCAGTTCTATGTGGCCATGGCAACAAAGGACAGAACTCAGTGGAAAAACAGAGAGCCTTGAGAAAAACAGCTGGTGTTAGAATTGGTAAAATGGTTATAGGTTGTGGGTCTCCTCGCCACCTCATGGGATTCCAGCGTTGCTCTAAATCTGGTAATTAACTCCTGAGTTAGATAGGTTCCCATAATTTTACAATGCTCTTCTTCAGAGATTGGTACCTTGTAGGAAGACATTCAAAGTACAGGGCATAAAATCTCGCCATCCTCACTTCTGAGGAGCATGCTGGCTAGACTTTTTCCAAAACAGATTTAGTCATTCTTCTGGCAGTCCAAGGTATATTCAATATTTTTTGCCAACTCCATAACTCAAATGCATCATTTCTTCTTCAGTCCTCCTTATTCTTACCCAGCTTCGGCATGCATGTGGGTAATTGAAACACCAGGGCTTGGGTCAGGCACACTGTAGTGACATCTTTGCTTTTGAATACTTTAAAGAGGACTTTTGAAGCAGATTTGCCCGATGCAGTATATCACATTACAATTCTATCGTGTTATGGACTAGACATTGGAAATGAACTTCTTATGCTCGGGAATCGGTACATTTTTAAAGCTTTCTGAAAATTCTGATGAACAGTGTTATTTGAATATTACATTCCCTTTGCAATGTTCCAAAACTGCTTGGTTTTTCTAGGTCATTATTTTTTTTACTTCGTCTTCTTTCTTCCTTGCTGTCAGGTTCATGGATCCCTGTTTCACTCTGTGATTGACTGCTTCCAGGAAAATCAGACCACGATGTTTGATAATAGAAGTCCTTGGGTGGTGTCAACCGTTAAGTGCTTGACTACGAACTGAAAAGTTGGGCAGTTTGAACAGTGTTGAGGGGTCACATCCTTAAAACTCTTCTGGTGACATTCTATTTTGACATGTGTGACTCACCATGAGTTAGGGCTGACTCCATGGCAACTGGATGTTTGATTTTGTATAAGCTTTTATTAATTAGCCTTTTCATTGATAAGTTTTTAAAAGCTAAGCTAATACAGGCTCCAACTGAAGGCCTATTTCTCTTATAAATTAAGTGCTTAAATTTTAGCTCTTGAATTTGACAAGGTCTACCTTACCTACTCTAATTTTATTTTCTTTAGCTACTTTCTGGGTTCTAGGCCACATTCTAGTTCATTATAATAATAGGAAATAATATTTAATGGTTTCTTCTTATATGCTACATTGGTTTAATTCTTATACACATTCTTTTTTTCTCAATCATAAATTATCCTATATTTTTATATCACTTATATGTTTTAAAATAATGGCAAATGTCAATAACAATAAGGAGTGAATTTTTTTATTTAAGCCTATTTTTTATTAAAAGATTATTTTATTGGGGGCTCTTACAATTCTTATTACAATCCATACATCAATTGTATCAGGCAGATTTGTACATATGTTGCCATCATTCTTTTCTAGACATTTACTTGCGATTGAGCCCTTGGTATCAGCTCCTCTTTTTTTCCCTTCCTCGTATACACATTTTGTTAAGAGAGGTAGGATTACTTGACAGAAAACAAAAACAAAACACAAACAACAAAGCACAGAGAAGCTTCCTAGCCATCTTGAGATCACAGCAGCAGTTGAAATGGGCACTGGGTTTAAATCCAAAAGTCTGACTCCAGACCTCCTAGACGAGGGATCAATTGCTATATGTCTACCCTGGACACAAACTTGCATAAAAGGAGATTAAACTTGTAAACTTAAAAACTTGCAGTAATTTCTTCATCATCTTTGCTTAGACCTTCATTTTATTTTCAATTATGTTTTTTCACTGCTAATGACATTTGAAAACTTAGAAAACTTTTTATTTTAATATGAGAGAGTTACATATGCTAATCCAACTTTCAATAATTATTTCTAATGAATAAAATTTAAATTTGGGGGGGAAAGTCTCAAAGAATAACATCTTCCTTGGATTATTAGTTAAACATTAAATGTACCTCTTAAGTATATGCCTTTGACTGACATAGGATTGTTATAAGAACCATTATAACACCATTCTTTGACCTACAGGCCCTGAAATTTGTGGCTGCAATTTTGCATGGACATAATTTTCTAAAAGGAACTCTGTGGCGCAGTGGTTAAGTGGCTGCTTGCAAACTAAATGGTTGGCAGGTCAAACCCACCAGTTTCTCAGCAGGAAAAATACATGGTAGTCTGCTTCTGTAAAGATTACAGTCTTGGGAATTCTATTGAGCAATTCCACAATGTCCAATAGGACAACTATGAGTGTGAATTAACTGAACCAGCAATGGATTATCATTTTAACATATGTAATCATGCCATTTAAGGCATTATTATACCAAATAGTCATTGGGGGAGCAAACAGCAGCCTTTCATTGCCCATTGACTGTGAACAGTAAGCATCTGTTGATGATAGGGTTGGTAACTTCTTGACTTTTCAAACCAAGATCCCAGTCAAAATTGCTCAGCCTTCAAAGATCATAATATTGTTCTTTGCAGCAAGACTAGAAATAAGAAGTTCCACCTTCCTAGCCCACCTTAACCAACCTTAACCACCCTCCAACCCAGTAACCACCTCCCCAACTCTATGACCTTTTATCTTGAGAAAAGAGATGGGAAAGGGGGGGAAAGGTGAAAAGCCTTTCTTAACATTACAAACCAGTGTACATTAGACATGAGTAAGAAATCAGAATTCACATTGGCTGGGAAGAACTAGGAATTGGTCCATTTCATGGTTAACCCTCTGGCTGTGCGTTTACTAATCTAGCCAAACCCTGTGGGGCAGTCTCGAGTTTTCCTACAAAAATATGTCATCAGTGTGGTAAATTGAAAGTAGATCAAAGCACAATACTGTCCCCAAAACTACCTTAATCTCAATCCTGTTGCCTAATTCTAATTATCTCCTATTTTAAGTTTTCAGCATCTTATTGATTTGTGTTTGCAGTAGAAGAAATCTATTCTTTGAAAACATCCCATGGAAACTCAGCAAGTAGAAATGCTTTTTTAAAAAACATACATATGTGTATTCCCCTGTCCTCACTGTCTTTCAGGTGTACATTTGCATGCTCAGCGGCTTACCGATCCAGTAATGCCAACAAGGTAAGTCGATCATACCAGACTTTAATCCACTTGCCAGGGAAAACAATAAGCTTGTAAAACTGATCTCTGTTAAATTTTCCTTGGGTCGAGGAGCATGAAGAGTCCTCCAGGTCTTGACTCAGATGCTTTTAAATACAAAAAGAGAGAGAGAGAGGGGATTTCATGTTGACATGTTATTGACATAAATGTACATTGTAACTCAAAAATACCCAAACCAGATGTTCAAACTTAGAAATGCAGACCCATGTATTTCATAATACATGGATAACCTGAAAAAAGAAACATGTTTTTAAGAGATTTTTAATAGGTTTGACATATAATTCAATTCAAGATATCATACAATTCAATAGTTCAATCATATTAAGAAGAGTTGTGCAATCAACACCACAATCAATTTTAGAACATTTTCTTCTTTCCTGTATTGTTGTTATTTGCCCATTTCCCTTCAACCTCTCCTGCTATGTCCCTAGGAAATGAACAATTTAGTTATGGTCTTTATAGACTTACCTATCCTGGATTTCATATACATAAAAACACACAAAGAAAAACAATAATAATTAACAAATATAACAGAAAAATCTCAATAAAAAAAGCAGAAAATATTTATAACTGGAAAATTTTAAATGAGTCAAAAGGGAAATCAAATGATAAGGTGTTACATTTTAACCTAACTACAGCTACAATAATCCACTTTATACTGCACTTGTCTGAAAGCAAGGCTATTCACAACCCTAGTAATCCCTAAAGGGTATCTTCATATGGAGCCCCTGCAAATGAATTTTGAGCAAGCCAGGTGTTTAGAATTTAAGCTCTAATACCACTCCCAACTCCAATCTTGGATTTTATTTACAATCCTTGAATCACACAGGCTGGTGTGATTCTGTGTGGACTTAGCTGACACATCACTTAGTGGTGCTTGTTTTAAGACTCTAGCACAGCAGTTCTCAACCTGTGGGTCGCAGCCCCTTTGGGGGGCGAACGACCCTTTCACAGGGGTTGCCTGATTCATAACAGCAGGAAAATTACAGTGATGAGTAGCAACAAAAATAACTATGGTTGGTGGATCACCACAACATGAGGATAACAGCATTAGGAAGGTTGAGAACCACTGCTCTAACATTATTCTTTCTGGTAGATGGGCACCACCTGATTTCTTCACCACACTTTGCTATAGTCCCCTTATCTTCGGTGACAGATATGAGAGCAAATATCAAGTGGGCCATATCGTAAGAACTTATTGTTCTTAGATTATGGCTATGATTAAGTGTGAGCTCAAAATTCATTCATATACCTATAATTTCTATATAACCACAGGTCACTTTAGGGACATGATTATTATTTGATTGAAGAATATTATAAATCATCTCCCTGGGGCATATGATAATTCTATGATATTATCATTAATTTATCCATTGATCTAGAGCTTAAACCACTGTTGAGAAAAGGGAATTATACATGTGTAGGACAGCATTTTAGACGTCAATATATGGATTGTTGACCTGTACAAATTAAAAACTTAAGTGACTAGACACTACCCAAACTGTCCTTAACACCTTTTACATTGCCACAGTAATCAAAATATCTTGATACTGGTAAAATGATAGATTTATAGACCTATGCAATACAATAAAAATAATAGAAATAATTGCATTCTCCTGCAAGCAACTGATTTTTGACAAAGGATCAAAAAACATTAAATGGGAAAGGGCTAATCTTTTCAAAAAATGGGACTGGAAAAATTGTATCTTGGTCTCAGAACACCGAAACAGGACTCATAGCTTATCCATGAAAATAACACACTCAAGGTAGAGACCTAAATATAAATCCCAGAGCTACAAGGACCATAATGAGAAAATCGGGACAAACTTAAGGGCCTTATGACAGGACATCAACAGACTACCAACTGTAATAAAGGAAGCACACGCATAGTGCAAGACAAAATCGGTGAGTGGGTCCTGCTAAAAACAAAACACTTATGCACATTAACAACTTCATCAAAAGAGTAAAATGAAAGTTCACAGTTTTGACAAACAAAAATTTAGGTGAAGTATGATTTATTCCTGTAAAATGCAAATTTTGTACTTTTATACTTTGGTTTAAAATTCCTTTACACCACAAGGTTGCACAGATATTTGTTTATCATCTTTCTTAAGGGTGTATAGTTTTATCTTTCACATCTAAATTATGAAGCTCACGAGAAGTTTTTTATATAATGGGAGATTGATTATTGCCCTAGTTTCATTTACTAAGTAGTCTTTCTGTCCTTAGTTGTTTTCCAATTTACCGTTGACTATAATTGTGGATGAGCTAGACTTTACATTTCTTTTTGTTATGTTTGCCCTCCTATTTCTTCAAGGAGCCTAGTAGCACGGCAGTGAAAACACCCATCCACCAAAAGGTCCATAGTTCTAACCCATTTCTTTGGTCATTTCCTTATGAAACACTAATGAATTGTTTGTTAGCCCTCTCACTCTCTTTCATATGTCCTAACCTTCCTTTCATGCTTTCCAGCACTTTGTCTCTCTGTTCTATCTAAATTATCTCTTTAGACTGAATTTCCAACCCACCAAATATCTATTCCTATGTACCAACTTTCCTTTTATGTAATCCAAGATTTTATTTTTATGAATTTGTTAATTTTCAGAAGTTCTACCTGGCGGCTTTCAGATCTGCTTAGTCATTATGTGATCTCTTGCATATAATTTATATTTTTATATTATCTTTTATTTCTTTATACATATTAAACAGAATTTAGGGAGGCTCTAATTTGCTTAAGTTGACAAACAAGAACAAAAAAAAGCAAAAGAAAGAAGAGATCAAAGTAGCATACAATAAAAGCTGTGGTATGATGATATCTTATAAAAGTATCAAATATTTATCTTTGGCTTATAAATGACAGAAGTGAATATGTGGACAGAATACTTAATATTTTCCCAATTAAGCAAAATTCACTTGTGTCGAGACACTTGGCATGAGGAGTGTAGCAGACTTGCTTTGATAGTAGACTATTGAGGAACGTTCTAATAAAGGAGATGTTTATCATTTCCTAGAGGCTAATGCATTGATCCCATTGACACAACAGAGAACTGGACAGAATATGAAATATTGATGCAAAAGGCATTTCAAGGGAAAGTTGATCCACAAAAGGAAAACTAAAGGACTTATGCCCAGATAATTACAGGAAAGTTCACAATGAGTGTTGCTTGTATCTGGAATTCTACTTAAGTATAGAATAGAACTTAGTGGACTGACCTAGTGTCATGCCAGCAGAAATATCATCTTTTAATAATGATTAATCATCTTTGGCATTAGTGATCGGTAGGTAAATTTGAGTAATAACCATACTACCTGGTCTTCTTTATAGGCATATCAATATCATCCTATCCCTAACAGCATTGTACATCTGGGTAGTTGGTGGCACGTTCTTTTTTATGAATAATGTGACACCATTCTGCTGCAATTTTTCATTCCCAGCATATACCATATGATTGCTCAATTCAAAATGGATAATGCCAGTCCATTTCATCTCACTAAAGACTAGTATATAAATATTTATGCATTGCACTGCATATCTGAACATTTCCAATTTTCTTAGATACATACTGTGAACATCCCAAGTTCTGATTAGTAATTGTTAGCATCTGTGTCTTCTCATTCTGAGCCATGACACATAAACAAATGAATGTCACAAAATCTTTACCCCATCCACATCATTAAGGTTGACCGTACTTTGAGAAGACCCCTCTTCCCCAGTCATGTTTTGAGTGTCTTCTAGCCTGAGGGCTCCTCCTCTAGGACTACATCAGACGATGCTCCACTGCTATTCCCAAGGTTTTCACTACTCAGTTTCTTGAGAAATAAACTACCATGTCCTTCTTTCTATCTGTCTGAGCCTGGAAACTCCACTGAAGCCTGTCTACCGTAAGTGGCCCTGCTGGCGTTTGAAATACCAGTGCAATGGATTCCAGCATCACAGCAACGTGATTCTAAAATCCACAGATGAATAGTGAAATAATACTGAAATACTGAAAATACTGAAAAAGTGGATGCACGGGACAAAATGACAAAGTGACTTTTCTGTCCGATTCATTAATTAAGCCCTGTCAACTAACTACCATGTTACATTTCTCACTAAGTCAGAATATCAGGCCTGCAATCATTTTATACACTACTATGAGAATGAAATTAAGAAAATCAGGAGAGCAGGGGGACAGGCTTAAGAACACATGATTATTGCATGTGCTCATATTCTCATATTATTCTGTATTTCCAGCATCATACACAAGACTCATTTAATAAATCTGAATGAATAAGAACCAAAAATTATAGTCAGCATATTTGTTTAAGAAGGAAGGGGAGTATATATCAGAAACATTTATTTAAAAGTTAAAGGCATTTTTGGTGAAATTAAAGAATTTAAGAATGTAAAGTGGGGGGGCAGAATGAATGTAAAGGATTTTGCCAGATACTGTTGTTTAAAATAATGTCACTTTCAAACATCCCAGATGACTAAAAATAACTGCTACCAATTACTAAGTAGATAAGTATGTTGTGTATTATCTCTACTCTTCAAATCTTCCAACTAGGTACTATTATCACCATTTAAAATATGAAAAACAAAGGCTCTCGATATGTGGTCACTAGTTTAAGGTCTTGTATTAGAAAGCATGTTTTGCCTCCTGAAACCTGGATTCTTTCTACATCTCACTTAAGGGAACCCAGATGAAGTCACACCTCAGGCAGGACCCATTGATCAGGTGACAGCTGCCTTCACTGAAAAGCAATTAGATTTCAGAAGTCAATATATATGAACTAAGTTATGAAAGAACAAATTAAAATCACAAAATTGGGAAAGAAACCATCAGCTGATGAACACTGGAAAAATTAATTATGATGGATAATAATGGACCCCAAATAACATGGTCTTTAAAATAATTTAAAACTGTGACATAGGACTTTGAGTAATAACTGTACCTAATAAAAGCTAAAATATCTATAACAGCTGTTGTATAAAGGAGAGTAAACGATAAGCTCTATGGAATCTCCCTAAAGTCAGGTATATCATGCATGTTATTGCACAAGGAGACAGACCATGTTCCTTTTTGAGGAGTCTAGAAACTTGTTTAAAGTTCTTAAAATGGCCCATATATGTGCATATGTGTTTTGGTTTTCTTGACAGGTCCATGGGAAGGGAACAAAAAAATAAGGAAGATATTTTTTAAGCACTGATGTTTTGGGGTACAATGTGCTATTTATTTCTAAAAGTCATCCACTCTAGTTGAGGTTGATGACTAGGTATTATAAGTGGGGTTATGAGAAATCACAGCAGTGACCACAGAAATCACAGCAGAGAAGACAAGCAACTGGAGAGCCCATCATTAACACAGGACAAAGCGAAAGCAATATTGGGTCGAGACCCAGCTGACATACCAAATACTAGCTCCTAAACCCAAAGACGTATTGTGTCAGTCATGTAGCAGTACCTATGGAAGTGCCTAGCATAGTGCACAGCATACAGCTAGTATTTGATACATGTTAGTGGAAATCTACTTAAAAATATATGAACAACACTTTGAAGGATCAAAAAAGAAAAAATATATAGGATATTGCTATATTTCTTAATAAATTTCTGAACATTATAAATGAAAAATATTCAAATGTTATACTTCTTTTTAAAGGCTACATATTATTTCAATTAAAAGAATGCATACAATTATCAGTAAATCTTTTAATGTGTTACAATTAATAATACATCTTTTCAGCTATATAATTAGAATTTCATTTGATCTATGTGCTAGTAAGTGTCAATATTCTTGTGGACAGGGGCTATTTATTTATTTTCAATCATCTTATGAGGGGCTCATACAACTCTTATCACAATCCATACATACATCAATTGTGTAAAGCATATTTGTACATTCATTGCCCTCATCATTCTCAAAACATTTGCTCTCCACTTAAGCCGAACAGGGGTTATTT
>NW_022111324.1:90782211-90783981 GCF_000313985.2 Echinops telfairi
ACATAGTAAAAAGTCTTAAATTCTTCTTCTCATTAATTCTTTAATGATAGCAAATTGTGAGATCAGCATTCTCTTTACATTAACCATCTCTGACAAGCTACCAGGTTGAGAACAATGCCAAGCTTGGCAATTATCTTCAATTCAGATGAGTTTAGGACCAATAAACTGCTTGGCTTTCATGCTATTCCCGGAATTGTTAATAATGATGGAAAAGCCACTATTGTTCACTTACATGAAACTTTATGATTCATAGGTATTATCGTATATATGCTTCTTCATGTGAGACAAACTGAATTAGTTAGGAACCCAAACCAGGGACAGGGAAGCAGACAATTCTGTCTCCCATAGACCCAATGCTGGCGACTGGGCCTGTCTCTCAACCAGTATCAGTATGGGACTTTGAAAAATTTAAAAGTCATCATAATGAGTCTACAGAATATGCCCACAGAGAAGCACCAGTTTATGTTTCCCAGCTGAAGTACCAGTTAATGTTTACAATGTTTACAAAGCCTCTGAATGCCCACTGAGTTCAGGGAATATATGTCAGTCATTTCACATGGGCCCGAACCTCTGTCATTTCTTATGTCTTTGGAGTTGTGGTGGCAAAAAGAACCTCCTCTTTTCATTTGCCTAATAGAAAAATAAAACAACCAAACTGCAGTGGCTCCCTTTGCAAGGACCCTGTCTTGCATGTTCACACACTTTGCTTTGACCTGTGTCAGGGAAGAACTGCGGACAAGTCACTTCACGAACCGTGGCTAGTGAAGTCACTTCCGCTGGACACCGAGGCTGCCCTTGAGCACTTAGGGAGAAGAAATGAAATACTAATGCTTTTGTATTCAGAGCACCATGTCCTCTTTATTCCTGCCAAGGAGGCCTTGTGGCGCTGTGGGTCTGTTGCTGCTACTAGGTGCCATCAAGTCAGCTCTGACCCACAGCAACCCTGCGCATCGCCTGGTGCTGTGCCACCCTCACAATTGCTCCTATGCCTGTGCCTATTGATGCAGCCACTGTGCCAATCCATCTCATTGATGGCCTTCCTCTTTTTACCTGCCTGCCACTTTGCCAAACATAATGTCCTTCTCCAGGAACTGATCTTTCCAGACAATATGTCCAAAGAAAGTCCGACGAAGTCTTGACATCCTTGCCTCTAAAGAGCGCTCTGGCCTTACTTCTTCCAACACAGATTGGTCTGGCTCTTTAGCTGCCCATGATACTTTCAATATTCGGCTCCAGAACCACAATTCAAATCCATAGATTTTTCTTCAGTCCTCCTTATTCAATTTCCATGTTTCACATGCATATGATGTAGTAAAGAGTACCATGACTTGGGCCAGGTACACCTCTACCATGACTTGGGCCAGGTACACCTCATTCCTCAAAGTAACATCCTTGCTCTTCAATACTCTAGAGAGGTCTTATGCAGCAGATTACTTAATGCAATGTCTTTTGATATCTCGACTGCTGCTCCCATGAACTTTGGATCCAAGTGAAACAAAATCCTTGACAATGTCAATCTTTTCCCCATTTATCATGGTGTTACTATTGGTCCAGTTGTGAGGATTTTGGTCTTCCTTACAGTGAGTTGTAATCTATACTGAAGGCTGCAATCCTTGATCTTCATCAGCAAGTGCTTCACTTCCTCCTCACTTTCAGCAAGCAAGGTTGAGCCATCTGCATACCTCAAGTTATTAATAAACCTTCCTCCAATCTTGATGCCACATTCTTTATATAATCTAGATTCTCTGATGATTTGTTCAGCATACAGAT
>NW_022111324.1:90786889-90812023 GCF_000313985.2 Echinops telfairi
TGCTTCCTTTGATCTGAATAACTACAATTCATTCTTAATACTTCAGAAAGCTTCCCTCATCCCCTGGGTCCTGGAAGAACACCTTCCGAGACCCACAGCATCGGTGCTGACCCTAAACATAGCCTCAATCACAGATACCTGAATTTTCTGACCTTTTGTTAAACTTCTTGCAGGCAAGAATTCATTATTTTCACCAATCTAACACAGGACTGAAAGCACAGTAAACCTTCAGTTAATAACTTTCAAGATTATGGACATGAAATCAACTTTTAGGGCTGAAACTGAATTTCTCGAGACAGTGAAGTGTTACGGTCCTTCTATTCAGTCCTTGAACTCTCCACCAAATGACTGGGTGGAAAAATGCACAGAGATATAGAGGAATCTAACTCTAACTTGGGGATTGGTCAGTTTTGCCACTGGACTGGGCATATAAATGAACCATTTCAGAAGCAGGAACAGAAAATCCCAGGACCTTTAAGAAAGTATAGCCAAAGCACATCTGTGGTAGTTACATAATCTGTTGCCAATTTGAGACTGGAGAGTGAAGGGGTGGAATTTAGCCTGTCAATAAGGTAGCAGCAGATGACTTCATTTGGAGGTGCTAAGGAGATAAACAGCTCGCTGCAGGAAGGACGCAGGCTCACTCCCTGGGAGACATTGCAGCTGACAAGGAACATGGAGCTAGGCTAGTGCCCTGAGCTGGAGGAGGCACGTGGAGACCCTTGCTAGTGCTGAGATGTTAACACCACTGGATCTGCAAGATTTCTCACTCACGGCCTGTGATTTTCCTGCATTCGGCATCATACCATGTGTTTCGTGAGTCTGAAGAGGACTTCATAGATTGGTATCGGACATATGGGCTAATATCAGACTTATGGACTTGATCTGGACTGGGCTCAGATGTTTTCTCAATATTCAATTTCTCTCATATATAAAGCTCTTTCTTATCACATATGAGTCTCTTTCTCTAGTCTACCCAGACTAACACAACATCTGAGATTCTCATGTGAAGAAGCAGAACAAGGCAAGGCTGAAGAACAGGGAGAGATGTTGTATGGCTACACAAAGGTTGCTGGTGAAAAACTGTATCCTGATAATATTTTGTGATGCTAATATGGTAATAGAATAACTTCCCTAATAAATCTCCATAATCATAAATAATGCCAGTGAGTTATCTGCAGCCACTGCAATAGATTATCGAACCTGGTAGGGAAGTACCATGCTGTAGGAGTGATGGTTGATGACAGAGAGGGTAAAGAAAGTTCAAGGATGAAGGCATGTCTGATTTCTGCCCCATAGTAATCTGCCTCAGACTGGTATAGAGTTGGATTCCCCCAAGAATGCTCAATGTGGATCCCATATCATTTCCTCACCTGGTGATCCCAATTAAATTTATAAAACTAAGTGGTAGCCCTAAACATATTTTTCAGATATGAGATGTTTGTAAATATTACTTAGTATCTAAATATGACAATGGACAGCAATATTCACTTCTTCAGCCCTAAACCTATTTAGGAAGTCCTGGAGGCACCAATGGTTTAGCATTCCACTTCAAGCCCGAAAGTTAGCAGTTTACCCACTCAGAGACACCTCCTGATACAGGCTTGATGATACGCTGCTGAGAGGTCACATGGCTGAAAACCTTTTTTGTTTGTTTGAAATAAACTTGTCACTAAAGACTCCAAGTCCATTTCAATTGTACGTTCCCTCCTCTTTTGTAAAAAAAAAAATATGATAAGTCAATCAGACCACAATTTACATTGGAGGGATAAAGAATCTGGAGGAATTTTTTTCCCACAAAACAGGAATATAATACACATACTTATACGGCAGATCTCAAGAAATGAAATCAACAACAATATCCTATAAACCCTCATATATGCGGTTCTTCTTCTTGAGCTCCCTCCCTCTTCCTGCCCCGCTCCCTGTTCTCATGCCCATTGCTGGCCTCCGTGTATTTCTCCAAGTCTTATCTATTGATAGTGTATAAACCACATTTCTTTCTCTTTGGTTTTCCTTATAACCATGATGTCATTAAATATTTATCTTTATAAGATTGGCCGAGTTTGCTAAGCATAATGACTCTAGCTTTGTCCATTTCTCACAGTATTGAAGAGAGTTGTCATTGTGTTTTAGTGATGTAGCAGAGCTTGTTTATCCATTTCCCTATAATTGGGGTTTTTGATTGTTTCCGTATTTTTCCAAATATTTTCCAAATTGTTTCCAAATATTTTCCATATTTTTGCTATTAAGGGAATGGCTGCAGTAAACATAGGTGTGCATATGTATATTCATGTTATATTCCTGATTTTTTTAGGGTATATACCCTGTAGAGAGAATGCTGAATCATAAGATACTTGGATTTTCGTTTGTTAGGAAGTGCCATACTGATTCCCATAGCAGTTGTACAGTTCTACGGTTCCACCAGCAATGTGAAAGCATTCTGATCTCTCCACAGCCTCACTAGCATTTATTATTTTCTGTTTTATTGAATTTTGCTCAGAGTGTCAGTAGACAATAACAAGTCATTGTTGTTTTACTTTGCATTTCTCTTTTTATTAATGATTTCATATGGTTGTTGGCTGCTTGGATGCCATCTTTGGTACATTATCTATTTATGTCTTGTGCTCATTTTTTGATTGGGTTATTTGCATTTTTCTTGTTAAGATGTTGTTTTCTATAGATTTTGGAGATTGGGCCTTTATGTGATGTGTTATTGTGAATATTTTTCCCAACCATTGGGTTCTCTGTTGATTCTTGATGAAATAATTTGATGTGCATAAATGTCATATTTTTCGTAGGTCCAGCTCTTTATTTTGTCTTCTACTGTGTAGATATTTTCAGGTAGTGGGTTTATGCCTTGTATTAGGGTACTTAAGTTTGTTCCTATTTTTTCATTGATGGTCTTTATAATTGTGTGATTCATGCTGAGGTCTCTGTTTCATCTTGAGTTCGTTTTTCGACATGGTATGAGGTAGGGGTCCTGTTTCATTCTTTTGCAGGTGATGATCCAGTTTCTCCAGCACCATTTGTTGAAAAGGCTCTCTCTTGCCCATCTAACTTGTTTTCGTGCTGGTGCAGGAGTAACGCATTGGGCTGTGGTCACAGTTAGAAACCACCAGCCGCTTCTCAGAAGGACAGGACTTTCACCTATAAACAGATACAGTCTCAGAAACTCACAGGAGCAGTTTGATCTGGTCCTGGGGGGCCTCCATGAGTCAGTATTGACCCAATGGCAGGGAAGTTTGGGGGGGATTTCAGTCCATCAAAAATTAGGTGTATATAAGTATTTGGTTGTATTTTGAGGTTCTCAATTCTAATCCATTGGCCATCATATCTATCTTTGTACCAGTGTTGGGCTGTTTTGATTACCAAGGCTATATAGTAGGTTTTAGGGTCTGGGACTGAAAGACCTGCTACTTTGTTTTTATTTTTTAATAGTGTTTTATTTATTCTGGGTTTCTTTCCTTTCCATATAAAGTTGGTGATTAGTTTTCCAATGTCTTTAAGAATTGTGGTGGGATTTTTATCAAAGTTGCGTTGACTTTATAAACTATTTTTGGTAATATTGACATGTTCACAATGTTTAGTCTGTTTATCCAAGAACACGGTAACCTGCTCCAATTATGCAAGTTCTTTCTGGTGACTTGAAGGAGTGTTTTGAGGTGTCCTCTATCAGTGTTTTGATTCTCTGGTATGATAGTCTTTTCTTTTTTTCTTTTCTAACCCTAACCCTAATCTCTGGTAAGATTTATTCCCAAACATTTTCTCTTTTGTGGAGTTTTTGTAAATGACATGTTCTTTTGAAATCTTTTTCATTGTCGTCATCCTTAAGCTACAAGAATACAACTGATTTCTCCACATTGATCATCTAGCCTGTTACCCTGCCAAGTTTTTCAATATGTTTGAGCAGTTGTTTAATTGAATCTTGGGGGTTTCTATATGAAGGATTGTGTCATCTGCAAATAAAGAGAATTTTATTTCTTCTGTGCCTCTGTGGATAGCTGTAATATCTTTTTTATGTCTTATGGTTCTAGCTACAACTTCTGGGACTCTGTTAAATAAAAGTGGTGATACAGGGCAAACTTGTCTAGTTCTCTTTTGAAGAGGATATTATTTAAATGTCTCTCCATTAAAGGGAGACTACTGGTTTTGCATACATGGCTTTCAGTATGTTAAGCAATTTCCCTTATATACCTAAATTATTAAGTGTTTTTATCAGGAATTGATGTTGAATTTTGCCAAATGCTGTTCTGTATCGATATAATCATATTGATATTCTTCTCCCTTATTTTGTTTTTGTGGGAAACTACATTGTTTTTCTAATTATTAAACCATTCTTGCATATTTGATATGAATCCCACTTGATCATGAAGTACTTGTTGATGCTTAGTTGAATTCTGTCAGCTAGAATTTTATTAAAGATCACGGCATCTATATTCATTAGAGATATTCATCTGTAAATTTAAATTTTTGCCTGGTTTAGGCATCAGAGTTATAGTTGCTTCATAAAATGAATTTGGTAGTATATTGTCTATCTATACATTGTAGAATAGATTATATAAAATTGGCATTAATTATTCCCTAAACGTTTGATAGGATTCCCCACTGAAGCCACCTGGGCGCAGACTTTTTGATGTTGAGAGTTATTATTATTTTTTTAATGATTAAAACTATTTCTTCTCGTGCTATAGGCTTGTTGAGATTTTCCACATCATTTTGTGGAAATTTAAGAAAATAAGGCATTTCTCAAAATGTATCTATTTCTTCTAGATTCTCACATTTGCTGGAGTAAATTTTTTCATAATATTGTGATTTTCTTCATCTCATTTGGTTCTGTGTTAATATATGCATTTCATTTCTTATTCATAGAATTTGACTTTTTCTCAGTTTTTCCTTTGTTGGTTTCCCAGTAGTTTATCAGGTTCATTCATCTTTTCAAGGAACCAACTTCTTGTCTTATAATGTTTTCTATAGATTTTTATCTTCTGACTCATTTATTTCTGCCTCATCTTTATTATTTCTTTTCTTCTAGTATCTGATGGTTTGTTTTGCTGAAATTTTTCCAATTGTTGTAGTAGATGTGTTAAGATGTTTATTCTAATTATTTCTGTCCTCTTGATGTGTGCAATTATTTCTATAAACGGAGCTGAGTACTGCTTTTTCTGTCTCCCAAAGGTTTTAATATATTGTATTTTTTCATGCTCACTTATTTCAAAGAATATTTTGATTGCGTTATTTCTTCAGTTATCCAATCGTTCTTAAGAAAAGTGTTGTTCAATTTCCATGGATTGATTTCTTTGGAGTTTATTCTTCTGTGGTCGATTACTGATTTTACAGCCCTGTGATCCAAAAAGATGGTTGGTATTATTATCTCTATATTTTTTAATTAATTGATGTTTGCTTTATGACCAAGAATATGATCTATTCTAGAATAGCTATCATGGGCACTAGGAAGAAAAGAGAAATGGGTTTTTTTGGTGAAGTGTTTTATATATATATGATCAAGTTGATTGATTTTATTTAATTTTTTTGTATCTTAGTTGATTTTGTTTCTAGTTAACCTACCTCTAGTTGAAAGTGATGTATTGAAGTCTCTTCAATACATTTTATATTATTATATATACATATACATGTATAAATATACATGTATATATACATCATAGTATTACCATATTATGTATACATAATACCATATGGTGTATACATCATTATATTACCATATTATGGTCTACTTGTCTTTTCATTTCTATAACAATTTGATTCATGCATTTTGATGGTATTTCATTTGGTGCATATATATTAATTGTGGTTATGGCTTCTTGTTCAATTAAAGCTTTCATAATTATCATATATAGAGACCTTCATTATGTCATTAACTTTGATGTCTATTTTGTTTGAGATTAATATTGCTACTCCAGTTTTCTTTTTACTGCTGTTAGATTGATATTTTTTTCCTCCATCTTTGATTTTCAGTCTGTTTATTTTTATATCTAAGGTGCATTAATTGTAAGCAGCATATTAAAGATTCATGTTTTTAATTCATTCTGTTAGGTTGTGTCTTTTAACTGATGAATTCAGTCCATTTATATTCAGTGTTGTTATTAATACATATGGTTTTGTTGATGTCATTTTAATTTTTTATGGTTTTACTGGTTTCCGTTTCCATGGTGATTTGGGGGGTTCTGTTCCTTTTATTTCTTGGTTGTCTTCTTGATCCTTCCTTTGCTTTTTTTGTTTTTATCCCATTGTTTGTTTTACTTAGATGGTTTCCTTCTTGTTTGTTTTGTTGAAGTTTTAATTTTTTCTTTGAAAGCTGTTTGTTTTTTTAGTTTTCTTCCCAATTTCAAAACAGTTTGCTTTATTTTGGGAACGGTTTGATATCTTCTCCATTTGAGTACTTATTTTGTCCTCTCTTTTCTCTGCTCTTGTTTATTCATTTGTTTTTGTCTTCATAGCAGAATGTTGTCTATGATTGTTTATTTTAATTTATTTGGTTCCATTTCACTTTGAGTGTTGCTTCAGTGGAATGTTTTCCTCCATACTAACTTCTTTTCTAAAATTGTAGGTTGCTGTCTGTTGTTACTGATTTTCTGTTCACAGAATTCCTTTTAATATGTTTTGTAACATTGGTCATGTTTTCATAATTCCTTTAGTGTTTCCTTGTCTGTAAACATTTGTATTCTCCTTCATATTTGAAAGGTAATATTTCTAGATAGAAGATTCTTGGTGGACATGCTTTTTTCCTTTCAGAATTTTGAATATGCCATTCCATTGACTTCTTGCCTCAGTTTCCGTGGAAAAATCTGAACTTATCCTAATCACTTCATCTTTAGACGTCATTATTTTTTGTTTTGTTTTGTTTGTTGCGCTGCTCTCAGGACTGTTTGTTCATCTTTAATATTAGAAAGTTTGATTATTAGTGTTGAGGTGGTTTCCTTTTAGGGCAAATTCTGTTTGGAGTACTATGAACTCCCTGCGTAGTTCTTTGTTTTGGCATGATGTTAGGGAAGCCCTCCCTGAATATCTCATCAACTATTTTCTCAGTAGTTATTATTTCTTCTTTCTGTTCTGGAACATTTATCTGGTATATGTTGTTCCTTTTGATGATTTTCCATAGTATTCTTAGATTATCTTTAGTAAATTTCTTTTTATGTTTGACTCTGAATAAATATTTATCCCCCACACCCTGGCTAAGGAACCTGAGTCGTTGAGGGAGGCCACGCAGTTGTGCACCAGGTTAGCCTCAACAGGGGCCAAAGTCAACAAGCAGTTAAATATGGGCCCTGTCACTGTCCTCACGGCCTCTAGTTACCACTGACTCAATATCCCTGTAGGACATGATAGAACTCCCCCTGTGAATTTCTGAGACTATAACCATCGATGGGAGTAGAACCCCATCTTTATCCTGCGGAGATGCTGGTGGTAATTGAATTATAATGTAGAATTTAAAACACCGTTGAGAAAAGGGAAGTATGCCTATCCAGGACAACTTTTTCAGCTAAAATATATGGATTGTTGATTTGCACAGATTACAACTTAAGTAATTGGCACTGTTAACACAGAATGAAGGTTGGAGCTAGGGTAAAACGTTCCATCGCGCGCATTCCCGATGCCTGCTGGTGTCCCTTCTTCTAAAGGGCTGGCCTCACCCCTTTCCCAGGACAGACTTAATATCAAGATCTGACTTTCCAGGTTGCATTTTGCTTTGAATCTTTGCTGTGCCTTCCACATAATCAGATCTCAATGAAGGTTTAATAAATACGTTAAAAAGACATTAATATCTCTCAGTAAAATAATAGAAGGCTTAGGAATTTAGATCCCTTGATGACAATGTCATTTGCCCCAAGAATAAAGTCTCTCTGCACATCAAACACCTATCTTTAAGAACTTTTGAAACATCCACAAACAACACTATTGGAACATACCCGTGGGGTTTCTGACTGGGTTCTCCGAGCCACCATTAGCAGCAACTGTTGTTGGAGGGCACTGACTGCAGGGTCCCCAGAAGGGGCATCTTGACTCTCCGAGGTCGTAGTACTGCAGGAGCTGATCCGGACCTCTCTGGGAAGGGCAAAACAAAAGCTCTGGTTACCTGGAAATACTGGAAACCACCATTATACACAAACACAGAGATCCCAGAGATTCCCCAGGTGGCAAGGGAGGAGCCTTTACAACTCCATGCAAGCAGTTGAGAGTGGAAAAAGTATACATATGCAGTTGCCTTCAGGAAGAAGGGTATTTATTTTACACACAGTAAAGTTGCTCAGGTGTGCAGGGTTGCAGTGTGCAAAGGGCTGAGGAGGTAGTTGTGAGGTGTTTGGCAAGTAGTATCCTTAATGTTGTTCATGGTGAGGAAGGTGGCAGCACCAGATTCTCGCCTTGTTTGGGTAACAACAGTAAACAAAGGGCCTAACCATTCCCAAGACTCAAATTAGGAAGAATAGTGACAATCCCATATATCTATTACTTGTCTCCCTGTCCCCTAAACTCTACCCCATCTCCTCCCACCACACATATACCCCACAGCAAAGAGGTGCATATAACAAAAGAAATAACTCATACAGTTTTTTGAAGGGACATACCCTAGATGTGATCTATATCTGTATTGTTTTATTCTCTTTAATCATGTGTAGACTGACAGGATTTAAATCAATTATTTAATTAATCTCAGCACTGGCATTTTATGATATTTTTTCCTTTGCCTCAGAAATAAAGATACATTTCTCCATCTGATTTTCTGCCAGTTCCTCTAGCTTTTAGGAGACAATGTTGCTGGCAGACTCAACAGCCCGTGCCAGTTTTAGTCAATCGTGTAAGACTGTCCTTCTGAAGAGAGACGGATGGTTCATAGCCTCAGGAGGAAATCCTGCTTGTTCTAAGACAATCAGGATAACCTCAATCCCCTGGCTCCTTGTTGTCAAGAGGAGATGATTAGATACTTGCAGTTGTCATTATTTACTTAGATTCATCACCTTACTTAGTGTGATAGTCTGGGTACTTTAAAGAAACAAATCCACAGAAACTCAAGTATAAGAGAGAGTTTTATATAAAGGTTAACTGCGCATCAAGAACACATCCCCACCCAGAGCTGCCCAAGCCCACAAGTCCAACATTAACCCATATGTCCAACACCAATCCACAAAGTCCTCCTCCATCTCACAAAACACATGCAATGATGCCGACTGCAGGAAGAAAGTCGAGTCAGTGAACGTGTAAGCATCTCAGGGCTGGCAGGTGTCTCCACACGGCTACTCCAGCACCCAGGGCTGCATCAGGGTAGGTCCATGCGTCTTCTCCTCAGGGATGTCTTGCAGGAAGTGACCTTGCCAGCTGAAGCAGGGAACTGGCTAAGGCAGCTGCACCCTGGCCTGACCATCACAAAGCAAGAGACCCAAGAACTAGAAACGCAAGGCAAGGTTCACGAGCCATTTATCTCTCCGTCCTTCAATGAACCCCACATGTGTTTATCAGCCAGGTTGACACAATAAACTAACTACCTCACTTAGATATCATTGTCTGGGACCCTGATTATTCACATGGACCGGTTTACCCATTGAAGGTACCAAAGAGGCTCTTAGGTCCACAAAACCACTAACATGGCCAGGTCTTCAACCAATTTGAATAATTTACTTAAACATCTTCTCAAATTATCTGCTGCTAATTCTCCCTTTTTAAAACTATAAACTATGCTACATAGCCATCCAAAAAGTCTACATTTTACAGATTTAAGGCAAAAGACTTTCACCTTATTAATAAATTTAATGCAAGCGTGTTGAGCCCTTCTATAAGAGCAAATAAAATTGAGATCTCCCAAGTCTGTATTCTAAACTACAATATAAGGATACTTAAGTGCATCTAGTCTGACTTACCCTGCTCTCTGTAGTTTTATTAACGACTTTGACTCAGGTTATAGCACAGACAAATTTGTTTAAATTAGATTTAGCTAAAAGCAATAGACTGATTAATGGTGAAAATTACCAGAAAAGCTACTTCTAGGAAACAATATAAATGGAACTAGCGTACATATGGAGCTCCCATGTTTTCACCCCTCTGAGGTTCAACAAATAACAAACCTCTACCCGTGTGCTTCTAACACATTTTCCTACTGAGGTGGAAGAAAATTCCTGAAATTCTTCATCTTCCCCAAATCTCAAAATCATAGCGTCAGCTTGAGCCGTGTGTGCGCGCACGCAAAACTTTCCTTGTTTTTAGGGTTACTTGTAGGAACAAGAACAAATGGCATGTTGGATGTTTAAATAAAGGCAGTGCTATTTTGCAAATGATATTCCATTATTTAGCATTTTAAGGAGGATTCTTGGAAAGAGTCTGATAGAACGGCCGCAGCGGCAGGGGAGTCAGATAAGACTTCCAGCATGCGACTTGACTGCCACCACGTGGCAGAGGGATTGTGGCCATCTGAAAGGAACCACTGAATCCAGAGAAAAGTAGAATTCTTCCTGAGTCCATCTCTTCTCACTGTCTGGTGGGTCGAAGAACATTTAAATAAGGACTACAATGGAAGGAATGGAAATGGCTCTTATGGAAGTGTCTGCTGCTTACACCTTTATTTGATAAACTAGAACAAGACCTCTCCAAACTTTTACAATCGGAAGCAGTAAGCACACACATATCCATTATGCAATTTAAAAGGTGAGCAGAGCTCTACATCCTAAAACATTTTTAATTAAAGTCAACCCTTAGGTTATAAAAATCCGACTTCAGACAATTCAAACTAGTTCTGTATTGTGATTAAGTACCCATGAGTCTGTACTGGCTCTTGGTGACCCCACGTACAACATAGCCACACACTGCCTGCATCTGTTCCATTTTCATAATCATCGCTATGTTTGCATCCACTGTTGAGGCCATGCTGTCGATCTATCTCATTAGGCAGCTTCCTTTGTTTGGCAGTCTTCTTGGATGAAGCCACAATCAATGCTCGTGGAAGCAGCAGTCAAGAGAAAGACACACTGCATTAGCTACATCTATTGCACAAGACCTCTTTCGAATGTTGCAAAGAAATGGCGTCACTATGAAGACTAAGGTACTGCTGACCCAAGCCATGGTGTTTCCAACTGCCTACATGCATGTGAAAGTTGGAAATTGAATAAGGAAGACAAAAGAAAAATGGATGCCTTTGAACCATGATTTTGAAGAAGAATCCTGAAAGTACCCTCAGCTGCCAAAAGAATAAACATCTGTCTTAGAAGCAGTACAGCCAGAATGCTCCTCAGAGACAAGAACGACAAGACTTCATCACATGTATTTTGGACATCTTATCCCAAGAGACCAGTAATACTCTTGTAATTACAAAAGGACAAACATTCTATGATAATACTTTTATTAAAAGTCAAGTATAGTTTTACACCTAGAAAGTAAGATAAAAAGGGAGAGCGGGGAAGGTGTTGATATGTTGAGAGACTGCACATGAATCATGTGCCATTACAGATGAGCTCGGCATAAACACATTCATTCTTCCTCAACACATTAGCAACCTGGCCTTCTCGCCAAAAGCTATTTCACGAAGAGGAAGTGCATTGTGACAAAGCTAAGTCCAGGCTAAAGCAGGCGAAGCACAAAAGAGCTATAATATGGATACAAAATGAAAGGGATTTAAAAAGACCAAGAGTTGGAGGAAATTTAATAAAAAGAGTAATTAAGGGCTAAAAGCAAGTTCATAAGTGGATTTTGGTGAATGAAGAATGTTGTAAAACAATGCCGCTTACAGAAATCCCAATAGACACTCTCATTAATCTTTATTTGCACATTATGTGTTTTGGGGGTTTTTTAAGGCTCTGCATGTGTGGCCTTATTTTAACTACCATCAATGACCAAATGCAACTATTGATACAGAGAAGATGTGAAGTATATGTGTCCAGGAAAATAAGAATAAAATTGACTTGCAACATCACTTCAGTATAAAAAATATTTGCTAAAAAATGAGTTGAAAAAATTACCACTGGAGATTGCAAAATAACATTATCGTTTTCAAAGCTGTTTCTCAAAGCTGCCATTATAGACAGCTAAGCAGATTAAACTATTGTAACAGAATATTCTGAGAGGTTGGAACGAAGATCCTTCTGTTCTCAGGAATCCATTTGCGGGAGCACTTTTGATTTTTTTTTTTTTTCTTTTAAAAAAATCATTTTATTTGGGGCTCATACAACTGTTATCCCAATCCATACACACATCAATTGTGTAAAGCGCATTTGTACATCGTTTCTCAAAACATTTTCTCTCCATCCAAACCCCCGACATTAGGTCCTCATTTTTCCCCTCCCTCCCCGCTCCCCCCTCCCGCATGAGCCCTTGATAGTTCACAAATGGTTATTTTGTCATATCTTGCCCTGTCCGACGTCTCCCTTCATCCACTTTTTGATTGTCTGTCCCCCAGGGAGGAGGTCACACACAGTTCCATGTAATCGGTTCCCTCTTTCCTACCCATTCTCCCTTTACCCACCCTGTTTTGCCACTCACACCACTGGTCCTATAGGGCTCATCCGTCCTGGATTCCCTGTATTTTCAGTTCCTATCTGTACCAGTGTACCTCCTCTGGTCCAGCCAGTCTTGCAAGATAGAATTCGAGTCATGGTAGTGGGAGCGGGGAGGAAACCTTTAGGAACTAGAGGAAGGTTGTATTTTCTCATCATTGTTACATCGCACCCTGACTGGGCACTTTTGATTTTTGGCTGACGATGGAGGTACGCTGTTTTCTGTTTGTGTATTACCGGTTCTTGAGGGGCTGAGGAAGATGGAGAAGAGAGGAAGGTAAGGCAGGCAGTGGAGAGCAGGTGTGTTTCCCTCAGGATCAGGGCTGCCTCAGGACCCAGGTCCGGGGGCTTGTGTGTTGAGAAGAGAAATAGTGCCACTAGATATATCCAAATGCCGACACCTGTATAGCAGTAGTGAGAGAATGCCCGGAAAGTTGGGAATTGGAATATTTCCACATGGCAGGGCAGACTATCTTAGGGAACACTCCTGGAATTTCCCATAAATACCTAGGAAGAAAAGAATGCGCAGGACCATACGGTTTGAAATTAATATTCTTTTTCTTTTTTTCGGAGGGGAGAACTCAAAAGTTTATTTCTTCTTTCTTTTCTCTCTCTCTCTCTCTACCACAGCCTATCAGGAACCTCCAACTTTCAGAACAATGAGCTCAGGTTCAAAAGTGACTAGAAAAATCAATACTCTCAGTGAACAATCCACGCGGGTCACTAAGCAACGAAGGAACCCAGGGGAGGAGCAGACAAAGCCCTAAAAGGGGCTTTCAAAGTGTTCTCTCATCCACCAGGTTGCTGGAGGCGTGGGTAGCAACGCCTAGAAACTTGTGGTTTCGCGCTGGGCTGCTAACTGCAAGGTCTGCGGTTTGAAACCACCAGCTGCTCCCTGGGAGAAAGAAGAGGCTGCCCGCTCCTGTAAAGAGTTAATCTCAGAAGACACCCACAGGGCAAGGGCAGTTCTACCCTGTCCTGTAGAGTCACTGTGGTCGGCACCAACGTGGTAGCCGTGGGTTTTTGAGGGTTTCTGCTCCTGTAAAGATTTACAGTCTCAGAAAGCAATGGGACAGTCCTACGCCGCCCTCTAGAGTCGCCATGCGTCGGAATTGACCCCAGGGCAGTGAGGGAACGTGCCCAGCTTTGGAGATGCATCACAGGTGCCCAGGGTGGGAGGGCGCCCTCCCATTGTTGTTGTGACATCCTCATAGGTAGATGCTGGAAAGAGGAAAAGAGGCCCGTGGAAGTGGCAATAGAAATAGCCATTTTCAAGACGACGAACTCCTTTTCACCAGTTCTCTCAGCAACGCAAGTCGCTTTTGACTCACAGCAGCTCATACGTGTCCGAGTAGAGCCGTACCCCATCACGTCTCTTCCCAGGGCTGCCGTGTTTGGGAAATTGATCGCCAAGACTTGCTTCCAAGACATCTCTAGGTGGGCTCTCGGTTACCAGCTGAGCCCGTGTGTATCACCCGGGAATGCCTAATGTGTTAGTCTGGGTAGACTAGAGAAACAAATCCATGGATAGACATATGTGTATAAGAAAGAGATGTATATACAAAAGCAATTGAACATTGAGTAAACATCTCAGCCCAGTCCTGATCAAGTCCATAAGTCTAATATTAGCCCATATGTCCGATACCAATCTATAAAGTCCTCTTCAGACTCACGAAACACAGGCAAGGATGCCTAATGTAGATCACAGGCCAGTGGGTAGAAAGCCTTTGGATCCAGTGGCATCGGAAACACCTCAGCTCTGGTAGGGGTCTCTAAGTAGCTTCTCCGGCTTCCGAGGTCAGGGTAGGTCCACTGTGGTTTCTCCAACTTAGGGCACTAACGTAGTTTCATGTGTCTTGTCAGCTACAATGTCTCCCAGGGAGCCACCATTAATATCATTATTATGTCTTCTTCTTCTTCCCCTCTCCATCAGTTTGTCATGGCCTGCATTTTACTATGGCACTAGAAGCTATCCCACCAGTTTTACTGGAGCTTCCAGACTAAAAGAGACCAGGGAGAAAAGCCTGGTGATCTACCTCCAAAAATTAGATGCCGAATCCAATAGATCATAAAAGAATATTGGATTATGATTCCAACCACTCCTATCAGATATGACAGAACTAACCCATGGGTTTTTCCAGGCTGTCATCTGTGCAGGAGCATATCCCCAGGTCTTCTTCTTGCGGAGCCACTGGTGGATTTAAACTACTAACCTTTTGGTCACAGATGAGGGCTGTACCACCGTGGTATGGCCCAAAAATGAGCCCCTCTGGGTTGCAAGGCAAGACACACTAGCCACAGCACTGTGCTAGAGCATACCAGCAACCATGAACAAGGTGTGAGTCTGGGCACCTGTTCCTTCAGTTGTGTACAAGGTCGCCGTGAGTCACAGCTAACTTCATGACAACTAACATAAACAACACGACTCCATTTATACTCCCCAGATGTAAGGCTAGGACATTCCAGTTGTCTTACAAAATCTCCTGTAAAGTCTCAATGTTATATGCAATCCTAAAAAAAGATCTAAAACATTTACTTACACAATCAATCAATACTCACCTATAATATATTCTCTGCAAAGGACCTTTAAAGTCAGTAGAAATCCAGTCTGCTACTAAGATGATTTATAGGTTTCATAATGTTGCCATTAATTAGGTTATAATGAGGACATACAAGCTAATTTAATATTAATTTTTTGGAAAACTATTTTATGGGGAGTTAATACAGATACCATATCATTCTATCCTACAAGTAGTGTTGCACAATTAATTGCCACCACAATCAGTTTGAAACCATTCTTTTCCTTCCTCAACTCCTTGACATCAGCTCCCTTTTATGCCCCCCACCACCACCACCAGTGTACCCCACCCCCAGAAACCCTTATTCTATTTCCTGTAACTATAGGTTCATCAATCCTGTTTTATATACAGAAAAACAGAAAAACATATAACAAAACTTCCAGACGGTAACTCCCAATGACATAACATATCTGAGATAAACCTCAATATGAACAAACAAATATACAGAAAACGTTGAAAACCAGATCAGGCCTAACATGTATCAGAGCAGGGATCAACTGCACGATTTTAACCATTTTAGTCAGGTTTATCATGTTGAACTTCTCTGTTCATCTCTCCAATGCTCTCTATGTAGTAACCACTTTCCTCCCATCCCTTTATTGTAGATAGAAGACACCACCAGAGGTTTATTTCCTATGTAGATGCCACAAGTGTATCTTGGGCTCCCACTGTCAACCATAACCTTCTGTAAAACAGATTCTCACAATTTAGGCTCTGAGACTGTTCCTTTCTTCTACTTTGGATGATGTGATTTACAATCCTTCGGTGACTGATGATGGGGTGCTTCTTCCACATGGACTTAGTTGACATCTCAGTTAGATGGCTACGTGTTTGGAGACAAGCCTTTAAGATCCCAGATCTGACAGTTGGGTACTGTCTAGTTTCTTCACTACCCTTTGCTATAACACCTATATCTTCTGTTTCCCCTACTGAGGGCGAGTATTGAGCAGGGCTATGACGTAAGAACTAATTGTTCTTAAATTGGAGCTAGGATTTAATGAGAGCTCAAAACTCATTTCTGGAGTTATGTTGTTCATTTGGTTTTTTATCTGTCTTTCGCTCCCTTTCAAAACCCCCTTGTTAATTTATGGGTATTAATTGAATTAAAACAATTAAGAAAACTATTCAACACTTTCTGAAGTAAAATAGGAGAGATGTTTCGATGATATATGTACAGTTTACCTTCACTTCTGTAAATGAGAACTAGACATTTCTAGTCCAACCATGTGGACAAGTTTAATAATATCTACTTGGACTGTGCCATAATCTCCTGTGAATTATAAGCGTCATCATGCTTGCAAAGGGTCCTTCTCTAGTTATAATGACATGTTATGTATTATGTTCATTTTTGGAAGTGACTGTTATGAAAAGGTTGTTTATTTTTTCCTTATACTAAAAGGTCACAGTTTCTTTTCCTTTTACATCAAAACCATGAATTATCACATGGTAAACTGATTAACATGAGGACACCTCACTTCAGTCTCAGTTAGAATTGCATGTCTTCCAGCAATGCAACAACTCCAAAACCTAAAAGCAAAGCCCCACTTACCTGGTATTAGAAAAACAGTCATAATTAGACAACTGGTGTTGCAAAGGTCCTTCTTTCTGATTCCCAGATTTTAGATAACAGGATCTAATTTCCCCTGTAAAATCAAGAAATTTCAGCAAAAATGTTACCCAATTATTTGTGCATTATCGTTTCAGCTTATCCCATTCTCAAGTTAAGGGAACTGCTTTGATTGAACTATTTTAATCATTATGCTGACAATATGGATCCATCACTTATATTTCTTCACAAAATGCGTACCATGAGAAGATAAGGAATATTGAAAAGAAAACTCACTAAGAAAATATTCTAGATATACTTAACTGGTAATATGCTAAAATAAATTTGGACTCATTAAATTATTGATTTGGAATTTCTCTTGACTTTTTAAAAACTGGTACGTGAAAAAGTATGGCTACTGGGGTTTCAGTGGAATGGATCCAGACAAGTTCTCTCAGTGATATGCTTGTCTTAGTTTCATTAGGATGCACTCAAAAAAGGTCCATTCAAAATAGTGCCTTCCAGGGGCTGAGCTGGGCCGGTTCAATTCAGGCAGAAGGTTATCTCAGAAGGTTCTGGCAACTGCTTTGGGGAAGTTTGATGGTTTTCGTCTCTGATTTTTTTAGAGGGCATTGCAAAGGACACATCTCGATAGATTTTCTCAAAGGGCACAGGTCAATCACTTATAAGAAGTTATAATAAAGTTTAAAATTGCATTAGTGAGAAATATGTCAGGAATGCTTCACAGGATTTTTTTTCCCCATCACAACCACGCACATGCTTATTTTTCAGGGGTACCAAGGGTTATCCTCTAAGACTTATTCAGGGAAACCTTACAGATCCACTCTACCACCCCTCAGATTTATTTTTATGCCAAAATGCCCAATGTCAAGGACTATTGTGAAGGAAAACAATTTGAACTGTTTGAAGATGCTGTTTGAACCCTGGTGGCGTAGTGGTTACACATTGAACATATGAACCACAAGTTCAGCTGCTCGAAACTGTCAGCCGCTCCTTGGGAGAGAGTCGGCTTTCTCCTCCTGTAAAAAGGCAGTCTCAGAAACCCACAGGGGCAGTTCGACCCTGTCCCACAGGACTGCTGTGACTCAGCATTGACTCCATGGCAGTGATTTTTATAAATTAACGAATTTTTTAATTTTTATAAATTTTATCAATTAAAGAATTTTTTAATTTTATAAAATTTTTAATAAATTATTTATAAATTATCGTTTAATTATTAAAATGTTTATAAACAAAAATTCATTTTAGGAACAATTAGAGAGGGTCACTTTAAGAAGTATATAGACTTAGGTGAAAGGTATGTGAAGAAATAATCATTTCACATCTTGATATTTTCGTTTAATCGGGCTTTCTATTATTTTATAACAATATTTTACTTACTCTCATATATTCTTTTTATTTTTGTATGTATATTCCCTTCATGTGTCAATGCGATCTTTGCTAAGCTGCAAGTGCGTACACAGACACATCAGTATCATATGCACAAAGTGACTTCATACAACTACGCTGTAATGGGTGGCCTAGAAAGTCATCCACCACCAACAGAGTGCAGAGGAGGAGTGACCCCGCAGCACACTGGTGAGGTAACAGATGATGAGGGAAATCAAGACCAGAATTAATTTATAGAGTTAAACTAGCTCCACTAAAGAAAATTCAGTCTATTAAGGTATGAAATCAGTTGCTGTCCTAAAAGACTCTCCCCAAAAGAGTTCTTACGAATACCTTTTTAGGTAAATGTGGACTGGAACTCAAAGGCTCACGCCATTAAAGTACAATTTCATCTAAAAGAAATTTCGAGAGAAAAGGGTCCTTTCAAAGCAGGGATGGGGAATTTCCAGCCCTTGGGCCTTATAAGGCCCATGAAATCCGAGTGCCAGCTCATCAAATAGAAGTCGTCCCTGCCATCAAATTAGGGTGAATTAATTAAAAGTTTGACATAAGCAAGAAGAATCAATGGTACTAACAGAAGAATTTCAAGCTGCACTGAAAGTATAAGCCAAATACAAGGCTCCAGGAATTGAAGGGATACTGAATGCAATGTTTCAACAAGCTGATGAAGCACTGGAAGCACTTACTCATCTATGCCAGGAAATTTGAAAGACAGCTACCTGGCTAACTGACTGGAAGAGATCCATACGTGTCTCCATTCCAAAGAAAAGTGGCCCAACACAATGCTCAAATTACAGAACAACATCATTAATCTCACGCTTAAGTAAAATTTTGCTGAAGATCATTCAATCACGGTTGCATAAATACATTGACAGGGAGTTGCCAGAGGTTCAGGCCTGATTCAGGAGGGCATGGAACAAAGGACTATCGCTGCTGATGTCAGATGGATCTTGGCTGAAAGCAGAGAATACCAGAATGATGTTTACTTGTGTTTTATTGCCTGTGCTAAGGCATTCATCTGTGTGGGCCCTAACAAGGGATGGATAATTTTGAGAAAATGGGAATCCCAGAACACTGCATTGTGCTCATGTGGAACCTGTTCATAAGTCAAGAGGCAGTTGTGAGAACAGAGCAAAGCACACTGCAGAGTTTAAAATCAGGAAAGTTTCATCCTCTCACCAGATTTATGTAATCTGTATGCTGAGCAAATGATCAGAGAAGCTGGATTATATGGAAAGGAATTCAGCATCGGGATTGGAGGAAGGCTCATTGACAACCTTCAATAAGCAGATAGCATAACCTTGCTGACTGCAAGTAAAGTACTTGCTAAAGAAGCTCAAGGATTACAGCTTTCAGTATGGATTACAATTCAATATAAAGAAAACAAAAACCCTCACAAGTAAGCTAGTAGGTAACATCTTGATAAATGGAGAAAAGGTTAAAATTGTCAAGGATTTCATCTTGCCTGGATCTGCAATCAATACTTGTGGAAACAGCAGTAAAGAGATCAAAGACATATTGCATTGCGTAAATCTTCTGCACAAGAAGATTTACTCTGTAAAGTGTTGACAAGCAAGGAGGTTTCTTTGAGGACCATGGTATTTTCCATTTTCCATTGCTTCATATGCATTTGAGAGTTGAACACCAAATAAGAAAGAAGAACCAATGCATTTGAATCATAGCACTGATGAAGAATATCGAAAACACCACGGATGGTCAAAGAACCAACAGATCCGTCTTGGAAGCAGTACAGCCAGAATGCTCCCTAGAGACAAGGATGGTGAGACTTCACCTCACATACGTTGGACATGGTGTCAGGAGAGAACAGTTCCCAGAGAGAGGCATCCTGCTTGGTAAAGTAGCAGGGACCTGAAATACAGCAAGACCTTCCACAGACGGATGGCACAATGGCTGCAACAAGGGCTCAAACCTGATGACCAGTGTGAGGAGGTCACAGGACCAGCGAGTGTTCGGTTCTGTTGTGAGTGGGGTCGCCGTATGTCGGACCCAATTTGATAGCGCCTAACAACAGCAGCACTTTTTAAGTTGATAACTGTGTATGGTCTGCGAATGATGCCATAAATATCCATATGGTCATTGGCCCTTGGCAGAAAAATGGTGCCCTACCCCTGCTCTAGAGGCTAATTTCTTTCTTTATAACATAAAAGTCATTTTCATAATAACCGTTCTCTTCGTTTTTATATCAGGAGGAAGATGGGACTTTCTACTCCTGTAAACAGGGGTTGGGCGGTTGGGGAGGGGTGCATCACTATCACTCGACATAAATTCCCTGGCAGTGAGTAAGTGAAAGAGTTACGGTCTCGCAAATTCACATGGGCAGTTCTATCCTGTCTTAAAGCGACACGATGAGTCAGCATTGACTCACCGTCAGTGAGTTTAGTTTTGATTTTGTTTTTCTACCGATTGAAAAGCTCTTAAGACTATAAACTATCCATCAATCTATACCAAACCAAAACCAAACATGTTGCCAACAAGTCCATGTCAATACATGGCAACCCTATAGAACAGAGGAGAATTTCCTTATAGGATTTAAAAGGCTGCACATCTTTATGGACACACATATTCTCATCTTTCTCCCATGGAGGAGCTTGTGGTTTGAATCACTGACTTTTCAGTTGGCGGCCAAGCATTTAACCACTGAGCTGCCAGGGCTTCTTCAGGGTAGAATTGCTCAGAGGATTTCCACAGATCTAATCTTCAAGTTTATACCAAGAAAGTGAAACAATATATCAAGGTCAGGCTAGGCAGAGAGCTTGCAGTTTGGGATGAGGATGGGAGTGGGCAGGGGTGTGTCATTAATCAAATGATTGTACAACTAAACAAATAATTGTAACTTTAATAAAATCAAAAGAGTAAAATAACAAGATACTAACAAAGGACAAAAGAGAGGAAACTGATCAAGTCTAGGGAGTCCAGAGAAGTTTTTTTTATTTAGAATTAACATAGGGACCTACTTGGCATGTGCAAACGACCTGAGACAGGAGGACGTACAACATGTTCTAAGAACATTCTGTTTGTAATCATAGGGCTGAGGCTTCCCATTCCAGAGTCTAGCACTCATGGTAAGAGAAATATGTCAGCTTCCCCCATGGGCCATGAGGAAAGAGTTCACAGCACTTACCATGTTCGTCAATGAAGACATGCATAGCATCCACTGACGTCTCCTCTTGCACAGATGTCTCGGGCCCACTGATGACTTGCAAGACAGAGCTATCTTGTTGAGAAGTTACCTTGTAGATGATTTGCCTTTGTCGACTGCCCTGAAAACTAAACACAGATAAGAGTTTCAAAAACAATGAAGAACTCATCCTTATCCTCAATACTCCAAACCCAACCCATTGCCATCGAGTCAATTCGGACTCACAGTGACCTATAGGGCAGGAGTGAACTGACCCTGTGGGTTTCCTATACTGTAACTCTTTCAGGCAGTAGAAAATCTCATCATTCTCCCTCAGAGAAGCTGGTGGTTTTGAACTGCTGACCTTACAGTTTGCAGTTGAAACACCACATAACCACCACGCCACCAGGGCATCTTTAAAAAAAACAAAAACAGCATGGTGATACTGGGAGGGTGGGTTGGAAAGGGGGAACCGATTACAAGGATCTACATATAACCTCCTCCCTGGGGGATGGACAGAAAAGTGGGTGAAGGGAGACGTTGGACAGTGTAAGATATGACAAAATACTAATGTATAAATTATCAAGGGTCTATGAGGGAGGGGGGAGCGGGGAGGGAGGGGGGAAATGAGGAGCTGATGCCAGGAGCTTAAGTGGAGAGCAAATGTCTTGAGAATGTTGAGGGCAACGAATGCACAAATGTGCTTGACACAATTGATGTATGTATGGATTGTGATAAGAATTATATGAGCCCCCGATAAAATGATTTAAAAACAAAAACAAAACAGTAACTGAGACTGTCTGGCACTCCGAACCAGTGTGAAGTTAAGTAAATTACCCTTACAGGGCTGTGATCTTGGCAGGCTCTGTGAACACAGGGCTGGTATTAGGATGGTCTTGACTTGACACGTCTGATCTTCCTTGTCTGGAATTGCATCCGCCGGGCTTTTCACGTTCCGGAATTTCCTCCTTTTTCTCCTGACCACAGTTGTCTGAGGAAACATTGTTTTTTATTTGTTAATACAACATTAAATACGAAAGTACTTGTGAAAGCACTTGGAAGTAAATTACCCAAGTTGAAATAAGCATAGATTCAACTTGTAAATTTTTTAAGAAACAGAAACGTGTTGCCATAGAGTCAGTTGCACTTTACGGTCACCCTCTAGGACAAAATTGAACCGCCCCACAGGCTCCCATGCTGGGCTTTCTCGTAGAACAGACTGCCAGCATTCCTCCTGGGGCGTCACTTAGGGGTCCAAACCACCAACTCTTCAGTCAGCCGCTGAGAGGCACCACCAGTTCTTAGAAATTCAAAATGCTTTTCAATAAATTGTATTTTTATTAATTCTGATGGTTGTTCTAATTGACAGCTTCCAAATCATAGTTCCCTAGGATGGAATGTTTACTGGAACTTATTACCGGGTCTTTTTTCCTAAGGAACTGCAAGTACGTTTGCACCACTGAACTTTAAGTCAACAGGGAAGCATGTAACCATTATGTCATTGTAATTATGAGAGTACCCAAACATATTTGAAAAGCAAAAGTGCTTCTATGTTTGTGACTTGTCTTTATTACACTTTAAACATCGATTTTTAAAAAAAGCACTCACTGCCACGGAGTCCATCCTGACTCAGAGAGACACACTGGATTTCGGAGCCTGAAACGGTTTATGGGAGTAGAAAGCCCAGTCTTTCTCTGCAGAGCAGCTGGTGGATTCAAACGGCCGACACGGTGGCGAACAGCCTACGGAGGAGCCACTACAGTATCAGGGCTCCTCCAAACATCTATAAGTACCATCTGTTTTACATTATGATTCGGGGATTTTCATGAAATAACTCCAGTGAGCACTGGCTTGCCTAAGTTGGAAATAACTCTCAGGGTTTAATTTTTTTTTCTGATTTTGACTCCTTTTTGACCAAGAAATTTGCATCTTGGGCAAGCACTGCCAGAAACCCTTGGGTTCATTACATGTTTAATTTTGAATTAATGTTTCATCATTGCATGTTCAGAAACCTTTTATGGCTGTCCAGTTTTCACAAGCATTCAGTTAGATTACCTGGGGCTGAAAGGTTCATAAATCATAAATGGACACTATCAGATGAAACAAAAGGTTTATCAAGAAACCTGTAGATTTCCTGTGCTAAAGGTTTAGGAGCAGACTTACATTTATCATTTCATAATCTTATTAGTCTTTTTTTCTCACTCATTCTCCAAATCTATACTTAAAATAAAAGTAGAATGGTTCCTTCACAAAGCAAACAGTTGTTAAGTTTAGCTGATTAGAGCTATATTCCCAACACTCTGGAGGATGTAGTAAGATACTTTTGCCAAATGAAATGTCAATATTTTTGTAGTTTTTTTTCCCTTACCATTTATATATATATATATATATATGAATTCTAAGATCAAAATATACAGAATGGTGAAGGTAGATTGGATTAATAGTCCTCTTAACCTATGGACCAAAATACAGATCTTAGCTTATAGCATTATATAAAGTTGAAGATGCTCTGAAAACTCAGTCCTTTCTTTATCTAGACCATCAATTAGTTTTAAGGTCAAAATTACCAGTGTAGTCCCATAACCAAAGTACCACTAAAACTAAAGCCCACTGTCATTAAACCGATTCTGACTTTTAAAGGCCCTATATAGGGTTTCTGAGCCTGTAAACGTTTATTGAATCACATAACTTTATCTTTCTCATGGGAGTGGGTAGCCTCATCTTCTTTTATCTACCCAGTGGCTGGTGTGTTTGAACCACCACCCTTGCAACCAGCAATCCAATGTTTATCCAACATCACCACCAGGGCTCCTTCCATTCTTAGACGTCAAGTAATTAGAAAAGTATTGCTAGCTTCCATGTGAGGCCCCACACATCTGAGGAACCACAATACAAATGTTTGGTACAAAAATATTTACATTTCATTTGACAACTTGTCAAGATACAAATTTTCAGTTCTCAAGAAACACGTTTATGAAAATCATCATTATAAAAAATACCATAACTCGATGATGTCCCTTAAAAAAAATAACAGAAAAGCACAGAATAGATGAAAAAAAAAACCCTGTTACTCAAGAAGTTCTACCTAATTCACACTGCATGTCTTTAGATTTATTTGTTCATATCTCTTTATCCTGTTCAGTCTCCTTGTCTCTTAAATGGGTACACTTCATACTCCAGAATATGGGTGATATTTCCTTTTAAATTTGGGGGGAGTTTTTATGTCCATAAAATAACACATTTTCATTGTATATAATTTAAAGAGGGGAAAAATCAATTACTCTTTTCTATTAATTGTAATTTAATACATATATTATATCCTTCCATAGTTCTATCATGTCCAGTAGAGTTGTACAATTGCTACCACAATAAGTTTCCATTCTTTTTCTACCTGGGTTCCCTGACATCATCTCCCTATTATCCCCACGACCACCACTGCCACTCTACCCACCTCCTCCCGGACGCTTATTCTACTTGCTGTTCCCACAGGTTCATCAATCTGAATTTCATATAGCAAAAAACAGGAAAATGTATATCAAAACTTCAAGAGGGTGACTTCCAATGACATAACAACTCTGATATACACCCTATTATGGACAAACAAAACGTTATGTGGTAGTTACATAATCTGGTGTCAACTTGAGATTATTAACAGTGAAGGGATGGAATTTAGCCTGTCAATCAGGTCACAGCTTGATGACCTTATTTGGAGATGCTAGGTCAGTGGTTCTCAACCTTCCTAATGCCAATATAGTTCCTCATGTTGTGGTGACCCCAGCCCCAACCATAAAATTATTTTCATTGCTACTTCATAACTGTAATTTTGCTACTGTTATGAATTGGGTGACCCCTGTGAAAGGGTCGTTCAATCCCACAAAGGGGTTGTGACCCACAGGTTGAGAACCGCTGTGCTATGGAGATATATAGCTCACTAGAAGCCAGTCTCTCTCTCTCTCTCTCTCTCTC
>NW_022111324.1:90812123-90824080 GCF_000313985.2 Echinops telfairi
CTGAATTACAAATAATAAACCGTACGGTTTTCTGCTCTCTCTCTCTCTCTCTGCCAGGCATCCCTGTTGACAAGCCACATGGAGATACACTGATGGAGCTAGAGCCCTGGAGCGGGAGGAGCCACATGAAGACCCACACCAGCGCTGAGATCCTTCCATCACCACTTGATCTACAAGACTTTCTACCCACTGGCCTGTGCTCTTCCTGCAGTCGGCATTATTACATGGCTGCTTGAGTCTAAAGAGGAGTTTTGGGACTAGTATTGGACATAAGGGCTAATATTGGACGTATGGACTTGACCTGGACTGGGCTGGGATGTTTCTCAATATTCAATTGCTCTTTTACATCAAGCTCTTTCTTATACACGAGTGTCTAATGAATTTGTTTCTCTAGTCCACCTGGACTGACATGTTACAAACCAAAAATACAGAAAATTTTGCAAACCAAATCAGGGCCAACCTGCATCATCGAGGGGATCCACAGACAGAGTGTTAACTGTTCCAGTCAGATTTATGTCTTTGATCTTCTAGACTCATGTCTCCAAAGCACCCTGTGTAGTAGCCACTTCCCTCCCTCCCACAACTGTAGAGAAAGGGAGTTCTCTGGAAGCTTATTACTGATGTAGTTTTAAATTACTCTTAACCCTGCCATCATTCAAATAAACATTGGAAACCATTTGATGTGTATCACAATGTTTTTTCTGTATATAAAATAAAATTATAATGCAGATATTATTTTATAAGTATTATACTAATCTTAAAGCATCAAAAACATTTGATGTCATTAAATACTATTCTACATTACTCATAGTGGTTATTTAATATTTTGCTGTTACAGGATGATTTATGTAATTAAACTTAAAGAGTTGCTAGAAATCAGAGTCAAATGATACTGTGAAGTTTTTTGTTGTTGTAAATGTAGGCTGTTTTCGTATTTGTTTTTCATAAAAATGTTTTCATATATTCATGATTGTAGTCTTAGAAAATTCTGAAAGTAAAGCATCTGTATTAAAAATAAGACATTCATTTGTTTTAAAGTATTTTGATTAAGTATTTGCATGTGATTTTTCCATAGCTTTTAACTTTAGGATCTCCTCAAAGTTTAAAGATAATCCTAAAGCCATTTATGAAGATAGACAGGGCTAGAAATAAGGGTTTGTTGGAAAGAATTGGGAAATCAGACCCTTTTGCAGTTGCGTTCAAGCCCAAGCAGTGTTTTCGTCTCAGGCAAGAGAAAGATTAGGAAACAGTCATGTGTTGGTTAATTTTATGAGTCAACGTGCCCAACGCTAGACGAATTGCTGTCCTATAATATAATCCAGCGTAATATAATATAATCACCTTCCACATTCTTTGTTGGTATAATGTAATCAAGCCATCAGATCCAAATGTAGTTTCCATAGAGTATAATCTGCTTTCAGACTGTAAATAGACATGTTATAGAACTTTCACTCTCTTGCTCTCATTGTTGTGCACTTTTTCTGTCATCTGACCTATGAATCATGAGAAGTAAACCTCGTGTTTCAGTCTGTTCCCTAATCAACATATTTTGGGCTTGCCAGAGTGTGTTAAATTGGGTTGTCTAAAGAAAAGCAATGACACTCATACATGAGAAGGCATCCCAACCCAGTCTAACTCAAGTCCATGGATTCGAAGCTATTTGGGACCATCATCAGACTCATGTAGCCGCAGGCCAATGGAGCAGAAAGGAGAAGTGGGAAGCAGATAGATCAGAGGCCAGTGGATGCAGAGTCACGTAAACTCAAGATTCGTGGAAACATGGCAGAATTACGACAGCTCTCCAAGTCAGCAGCCCACAAGAGGCTGCTCCTTGGGAAAGACAAATGGCCCTGGCAAGGAGGAAGGGGAAGGGCAAGAGGGAGAAGTTCTCGATCTCTCTTATTACAAGGTCACACTCCAAGGAGGCACCAGCAGGCTGCCTGATGTACAGGTTGGACTCTACCCCCACACCTTTACACAGGTGCAGGTTGACATAAAATCTAACTACCACACTGATCCTACAATCACATGAGCAAAGCCCTTGCAGTAAATGTCTCTCTCTGCTTCTATCTATCGATCAATCAATCGATCTTTGTATACCCTAAGACACTTGTCTGTCAGTTTGTCATACAAACTGAAAGTGGACATACAGCAGAGCTGACAGATGAACAACAGACTATGAAGAAGGAATCAGCCACCCACTTCGGAGGACACAGCCGCTGAAAACTTTATGCGTAGCCTTTAAACTTTGTCCCCTACTGAGACTCATGAAGGGAAGCAGAACATTGTCAGCAAGTGTGCCAGAGGATGGGCTCCTGGGGTCAGAGGGCACTCGAAATGTGACTGAGGAGGAGCTGCTTTCTCAGAGGAGAATCGACCAGGCTGACACGAATGGAATAAAGCCTTGGGGATTTTCGTGTGTTGCTCATGCACAATTCAAAAATCAGTAGGAAGGCGGGGAGGGGAAACAGCTGCAAAAATCTACTAACAATCAAAACGTGGAATGTATGAATTATGAATCAAGGAAAATTGAAAATCATCCAAAAATAAATAGAATGCATAATGATTGATGTCCTAGGCATTAATGAGTTAAAATGGGCTAGTGTTGGACATTTTAAACCAGAAAATCATATGATTTACTATGCCAGAAATGAAACAATCAACAGGAATAGGGTTGCACTCGTTATCAAAAAGGGCATTTCAAGATCTGTCTTGAAGTACAGTGATATCTGTGATATGATTGTATCTATCCATTTTTAAGGAAATCCAATCAATAACACTATTATTCAAATTTAGGTACCAACCACAAAAGCTAGACATATGCAGAATTATTGGCGACTGGAAATATTGGCAAAAGTTGGAAACAAAGAGTAAGGAACGGCAGCTGGAAAGTATGGTCTTGGTGAAACGAATCTGAAGATGGCATGGTAGAATTTTGCAAAACTAATGACGTGGCCATAGCAAGATTGATTTTGAAACGTTCTTTGTGACAATGAATGCAACATCATTCCTCTTGATTATGTTATTCCTGAATTACAAATAATAAACCGTACGGTTTTCTGATTCAAAATGGCCAATGCCAGTCTAATTCAGCTCAGTAATGCCTAGGATATTGATGTTTATGTGTTCCACTTCATTTTGGATGACTTCCAGTTTTCCTAAATTCATATTTTTCACATTCCAAGTACAGATGATTAACAAGTTTTTGTAGCTGTTTCTTCTTACCTTTGAGCCATCCCCCATTAGCAAATAAAAATCCCAAAGTCTCCACTCCCACAGACTTTACTCCATTCATGTCACCATGGTCGACTCTGGTCCAAGAAATCAGCTCCTTCCCAGTGATATTTGAGTGCCCTTGGACGCACAGGGCCCATCCTCTGGGACTGTCTCTGACAAGATTTTGCCTTCATTCATTAGGCCTCCGTATTGGCAATGGTTAAATGCTATTTATTCATAAGGTTTTCAGTGGCTACTTACACTGATGAGGGCAGCTGATTCCTTCTTCATGGTCTGGAAACTCTGCTGTGTGCTCACATTGGGTGACTCTACTGGCATTTGAAATATCAGTGGCATAACTTCCACCATCACAGCAACACACAGCCACCACAGTACATCACACTGACAGAAGAGTGGTGGGTTCAGACTCACAGTTCTTCAGCTAGGTTTGATTATTCATTACAATGGCCACACAGAACTCACAGACAATCCTCACATTATCAGCTTTGGTAAAGAAGTTAACAAGTTGCAAATTCTCAGGATACAGGAATTCAGACAGGAAAGTTTCTTCTTAGCCATGCTTGCACGCAAGTCTCTCTCTGGCCTTTCAGCCACCTGACTCCTTAGCCTTTGCCCTGCTCAAAAAATGTCACAAAGTCCTTTTAAGCCTTCCAATAAATGTTCAAAGGCTAATCATAAGCCTCACTCCAAAGGCACTCAGCTCTAGCTCCATGGGTAAGAAAGCCAAGATTCTCCAATTATGGAGTTGGCACCCCACTCCACAAGCCAGCTTCCTATCTAACGGCACATAGCTTTAGAACTTACTCCATCCCCTGGAAAATCTACTTTTCTCTCTTATCCTCTGGCTACTGGTACTGCCACTCCGCTCCTCTTCCTGTTTCTTTTCTGGTGTCATGGCTGTCTCATGGATCAGGTAGGTTCAATGTGCGGGGATCTCAGAATCCAAAACATGCATTCCACTCTTGGGCCTTTTTAAAAATTTTTATTGTCATGTACTTCATATATGATACAATTTAATCACTCAATGTATTAAGACTTAAGTCATCATCACCACAATCAATTTCAAAACATTGTCTTCCCATCCTCATTATTGTTAACACTCCGTTTCCCCCTATGCTCCCCTGCCATGCCCCGAAGCAATGATCCATCCACTTACTGCCTCTATAGAATTAACTATCATGGATTCTATATAAAGAAAAGCATACAAAACAGACAGGAAGAAAAGAAGCAAACAAACAAATGATTCAAACCAACAACCACCACTAGACAAAACATAAAAAGAAACAGTCAAAAAGAAAGCAGAAAATGTTAAAAACTGAAACAACTTTGAATAGGTGGAAAAGGAGATCAGATGATAAGGCATTACATTTTAACCTAACTGTTGTCATTAGGTGCCATCAAGTTGGTGCCTACCCTTCTGCACAACAGAACAAAACACTTCCCCGTCTTGAGCCATCCTCCCAATTGTTCCTGTGCCGGAGCCCACTGTTGCAGCCACTGTATCAACCCGTCTCATCGAGGGTCTTTCTCTCTTCTGCTGCCTCGCTAGTTTACCAAGCATGAGGCCCTTCTCCAGGCTCTGGTCTTTTCTGACAACATGTCCAAAGTTCATGAGATGAAGTATTGCCATTCCTGCCTCTAAGGAGCACTCTGGCCTTACTTCTTCTAAGACAGCTTGGTTTGTCCTTTAGCATTCCATGGTACTTTCAATGTTCTTCTCCAGCATGATCAATTCTTCTTCAGCTTTCCTCATTCAATGTCCAACTTTCACATGCTTATGAGACAATGGAAAATACCAGTTGGACAATTGCACATTTGTCCTCAAAGTAATATCCTCGTTTTTCAATATTTTAAAGAGATCTTATGAAACAGATTTATACAACACAACACATCTTGTGACCTCCTGATTGATGTTCAATGAGCATTGATTGTGGATCCAAGCAAGACAAAATCAAAAAGTTGGTTTTTGACAACTTCAGCCTTTTCTCCATTTATTATGTTATTTATTGGTCCAGCGTGAGCATTTTAGTCTTCTTTACATTGAGTTGTAAGCCACAATGAAGGCTGTAATCCTTGATCTTCATCAGCCAGTGCTTCAATTCCTTCTCACTTTCAGCCAGCAAAGTTGTGTCATTTGCATATCATAGGTTGTTAATAAACTATCCTGCAATCATAAAGTCTCATTCTTCTTTATGTAATCCAGTTTCTTTGTTCAGAATACGAATTGAATAAGTATGGTGAGAGGTTACAACTCCAACACATGCATTTCCTGATTTAAAAGCATGCTATATTCCCTTTGTATGTTTGCACACCTGCTTCTTGATCTATGTATAAGTTCCAAATGAGCACAATGAAGTGTTCTGGAATTTCCATTCTTTTAAAGGTTATCTGCAGTTTATTGTAGCCTTTTCATAGTCAAGAAACACAAGTAAACATCTTTCTGGTACTCTCTGCATTAAGCCAAGATCCCTCTGACACCAGCAATGATAGTCTTTGTTCTATGTCCTCTTTTGAATCTGGCCTGAACTTCTGTCAGTTCCCTGTCAATTTACTGCTGCAACCATTGTTGGTTGATCTTCAGCAAAATTTTACTTTGTGTGATATCAATCATATCATTCTATAGTTCGAACATTCTGTTAGGTCACCTTTCTGTGGAATGGGCACAAATAATCTTCCAGTCAGGCAAGGATAGTGAAACTTTGTCTCGTGTACTTTGGACCTGTTGTCAGGAGAGGCCAGTTCCTGGAAAAGGACATCATGTCAAGTACAGTAGAGGAACAATGAAAAAGAGGAAGACCCTCAATACAATGGACTGGCACAGCGGCTGCAACCACAGACTCGGGCGTTGGAACAATTGTGAGGATGGCGTGGCACAGCGCAGTGTTTCCTTCTGCTGTGTCTAGGGTCACTATGGATAGGAACTGACTAAGTGGCACCTAACAACCACGCAAGTCTAAAAACCTTTCCAATATATATCTTTTTACCTTTGCTCAATAATACTTTAGATTCTATACCATTGGCTAGATTAATACTACCATTATTAGAATTAGTAAATGCCTTGTGTAATTTATGTAAATTATTTCTCAATAAGCCGATAATACTGCCTTTAAAGTGAACCACATATACACTTTGTATATAGACATTAGCTATAGGAATTGATTTTGATCTGGCACTTAATCATAAGCACTAATGACAACAAGTAGTTCTTATGATGTGGCTCTGCTCAATACTTGCCCTCTTGAAGTGACCACTGAAGATATGAATGCTGTAGCAAAATATGATGAAAAATCAGATGATTCCTGCCTATCAGAAAGAATAGTGTCTGGATCCTACAGGTTTTTCTTAAAACTAACAGCCATCTAAATGAGGTAGCAGCTAAGTCTACACAGAAGTACACTAGCGTGTGTGATTCAAGGACTGCAAATAATAAAATCCAAGATTGGAGGAAAGAATGATATTAGAGCTTAGATTCTGAGTACCCAGTTTACACAAGGTTACAGATGTCAATAAAAGCCCAAAATCCATTTGCAGGACCCTACAGGGATTAAGCTTCCATTGAATTCCCCTGAGCCATTGAGCAGGGATGTGAATAGTCTTGCCCCCGGGCAGCGTGCATTGGAAAGTGGATCACTGCAGATACAGTCAGGTTAAAAGTCAACATCTTATCATTTTCCCCTTTGACTCATTTTGAATTTGAGTCAAATTAAAAGTTTAATTTAATTTGAGTTCTGGTTTCTATTATCTTCTGTTTTCACTTGGATTGGGGTTTTACTGTGTTTTATTTTGTTGTCACTCTTGGAATGGTTTTGTATGATTTTCTCTATATGAAATCCAAGGTTGATGAATCCACAGAGACAGTAACTACACTGATAGCTACTTGGTGTGGTGTCAAGGGGAATGAGGAGAAATGGGGATCTGATAATAATGGATTCAAAAATGAAGAATATATTCTGGACTTGGTTGTGGTGATGACTGCATAACTGTTTTTAATATATTCAATCACTGAATTGTCAGATAAGTGAATTCTACGGCAATGAAAGTGTTTTAAAGATGAAGAGTAAATTTCCAGAGCCACCACATTCAGAAGCGTCCGCTCCTGGCTATCCTGGAGAACAAAGAGTGGCCGGCAGGAGGAAATGACCCAGCGCTAAGAAGCACTATGAACCTGAAGTAAAGAAAGCAGTGACACATAATGTCAGCACAGCTACACAGACATCATATACCCCCAAAATCATAAAAATGAATGCGGAAATTTAGAGATTTTATCAAAACTTTAGTTCTGTAATGTAATTTTACTGGCAAGGAAACTGAGACCCAGAGTATTATCCTATCCATGGAGGTAATATATTTTAAATTATAGTTATGCCATTTAGCAGAGGTATCCACATGGGAAAACTAGTGAAAACATCTGAGTTTTAATATCCTCGTTTGTACAAAAAGAATAATATTGTCACTTACAACATAAAGTTGTAAGAGTAAATGAGTTAATATGAGGCTGACTGTCCAGTTTATCATTAAATCCAGGAAAACTTTTCGCAGTGAAAGGCAGGTATCCTCCTGGGCAAGCACCATGTGAGGTCACCTCCAGTTCATATAAGTAAATGACTTAAAATCGTGCCTGTTTTTTCATGGCATACTTAAAGAATTCTCCACATAGGATTTTATAACAAAATTCAACAGGAAAATTAGATGCACTTAACTTGCCTTATACTGAACTCTTCCAAGAATGTATTCATATTACAAAGGAAGAAACACTTTGCATGAGTCTTGTTGCTGTAGTAAAATACAGTGACTTATTTCCCTGGTAATAAATGACTTATTTCTCCTTCTTTCTAGGAAAGCAAAACATTCCCTCGTAGAAAAAGAAAACTGGTTACCATGGAGCCGATTATGACTTGTGGTAATGCCACAAGTTAGAGTAGAACTATTCCATTGGGTTTTTCTTGATTATAATCTTTATAGAAGCAGATGTCTTGGCATCTGTTCTACATCCACACTGAGTACCCGGGCAGGCCTCTTTCCATGGCTGCTTTTATAAGATGAAGGGTCAAGGTTAGCCTGACCTTCCTTTCCCACCTCAGACTCTGAGGCCATATTGTATGTGAGTGGGGCGGTTTGGATGGGTGTGAACTGCCAACTTTTAGGTTAGTAGTAAAGTGTACACTGTAGTACGTAGGGACCTTTCCTGGTAGCATATTACAAGTTTAATATACGCTCATCAAAGAGCTAAGTATTGGCATATTCATCAAAAAAGATTCATTACAAATCCAAGCAGCAAACAATTACACGATAGCTGTTCTGCACTGTGCAAAATCGAATCACAAGAGGTAAATTAGGACGAGATGCATTGACTTTTTGTGCTATCAGAACAGAACCGAGGCGAAGCCATACCTCCTAGAAGCCTGTGTTCTTTGTTCCACTCTGTTGACACATGCGGCTCATTCACAGCCACTACCTTGGACGTGTTCATTGATTCCAACAGGGAAACAAATTCTAAGAAGTGGGATTCATTTGGTATTTGTCCTTCTTTAGCCTCTAAGTCAGATTTGGAAGTCGGTATTGCTTTCTCTTTATCACTAAGCATTTCTGTAGAATTCTTACTCAAGAAGACATCCGTTCCACTATCCACACTGAGTACCCGGGCGTGCCTCTTTTCATGGCTGCTTTTAGAAGATGAGGGGTCAAGGGTAGCGTGACCTTCCTTTTCCACCTCAGACTCTGAGGCCATAGCGTATGTGAGTTGGGCGGATGCTTCGCTGTGGTCCTTTAGAACAGGGCAGCGTTCTTTTGTGACATCACCTCCTGCCGCAGATTCATAGCCAGAGCACTGATTGGAAGAAGCCTCTACTATCAGACTCTTTGGTTTCCTTTCATTCCCATTGCCTTCAGGACAAACAGTGCCTCCTGCCTCATCTTCAGAGAGTTCAAGGGTGATGACAGGAATTGGAACCTGCTCCCTGTTTGGAGGTCTGGCTAACCCTGGTGTTGCTGGCTCAGCATCTGACTTTGCACCAGTCCTCTCTGTGCGAATCACCTGGAGGGGGAGAGGATTTCCCAAGTCCGTCATGGAGTTTGAGGTACTGCTCATCGTGATCACAATCTTAATGGGCTCGTGCAAGCTCAATGGGTCTCCCGGTTGGGAAGTGTCAATCAAGGTAACAGCTACCTCACTACCGGAGTAGGTAACTTCGTCGACGAAGGGAGGGTCTACTTGGCAGGAAGGGCTCCTCCGGTCTTCTGCCGGTTTGGTAACGATGGTGTGACACTGAACGCAGCTGCTGCTCAAGCTCTCCCGAGGTGACTTGGCTTCCTTGATAGAGGAGCCCTTGGGGTGGTGTGTTTCTGGAATCAGGACGGAGTTCTCGCTGCCCCCAGGCTGGAAAGCCATGACTGTTTCTATTAAGTCATACTGAGACAAAGACAGTTGGGGCAACTTTTCCAAGGTGTCTTTTCCTGCCAGCCGGCCTGCAGATCGGTGGTGGAGAGGGGCCTGTATCATCCCTCCTCTTTCCTTCACTTCATTATTGAGCAGGGCTTCTGGGGTGGCTGACTTTGTGAGTATTGCTGATGTGGCCATGGTTTCTGGCATGTGCACTTTAGAAACGGGCAAGTTTTCCATTTTGGCACCTGGAGAGGTACATGGGACAGGTCCTACAGGTTGGTCATCCGATAGAATGAAGCCTGAAATAAACAAACAAATAGCAATTTCATTAGCTTCTGAAATGACCAAGTAATGTCCCAAAACTTAATAACAAAACTTAAAATTGTACCACAACAAATGTGACTAAATGTTAATTTTTAAGTATCACCTGCATCATAAAATTGTTCTTGAGAAGTCAGTATTGAAAGCGCAATTCAGATTTTTTGTTTTCCCAATTTTGTGCCCATGGGAGGAAACATGAGATCATTTCAATAAAATATTTGGGACTGATAATCAGAAAGAGGAGCCCCGGTGATACCATGGCATGATGAAAGCACTTGACTGCTAGCCAAAACACTGGGGGTTCAAACCCACTGGTTGCTCCATGGATGATCCATATGGTAGTCTGTTTTTGCAAAGTTTACAGCCTTGAAAACCTAAAGATGAAATTCTATTTGGTCCTAAAGTGTCACTCCGAGTCTGAATCAACTCGACAACATCAGGTTTAGGCTTGGTGACAATCAGAAAGATTCTGGCTCTGCTGTTTACTATGTAACCTCATTGCTATCTATTGCATTTTGACTCATAGCAACCCCTCTGTGGCAGGAGCTGTAAGATTGCAAATCTCTAGGGGAGTAGAAAGCTTTATCTTTTTATCTGTATAGGGGCTAGTGGGTTGAACTGTTAAGCTTATGGTTAGATTTCTCCAACTAGTCACTACTGACATTTTGAGTAAGATAATCTTTCTGCTCAGGGCTGTCTGAAACATTGTAGAATGCTTAGCAGTCTTCACGTCCCTCCCACCAGACACACCTGACCCCTGACACAATAAAAATGTCTCAAATATCTGCAGATATTGACAAATGTCCTGTAGAAGTCAAAATTCCACCATTAGAACCGCTGTCTACACTGACACCTCCTTATGTGTGAAGTGGGCTACTTATATCCATCAATCTTTCAAGATTGCATTAGTAGATCTACTAAGAATGTGCTTGTGAAACCAGCACAACAACCGGTGGCAAGCATGTGAGTGCCCGTGACAATAGTGACCACATGCCTTTGACACAATAGATGTTGTCAAAACATTCTAAATTGTATCTGCAAAAGAAGTCTTATTTAAGAGGTTGGTCAAAGGTGAGCTTTGTCCTTCTCTGAAGAATTGAAAGGTAGACATATGAGGTGGTGGTGTGATTGAAGGGGGAGCAGTAGGGCATGAGGCTGAGAGATAAGAAGATCCTTGGCAATAAAGTGACTATGTAATTTTCATTCAAACCAGTACATGTGGGGAAATGGTAAACTGATCAGAATTGTCTGGGGCAAAAATGGTCACCTTGGTTTCAGACTAGGGTTAAAGGATTGTATGTTCACTAAAACAGAAAGGGATTAAGAAAGTGACATGATTTTATTTATATTTTTAAAAAATCGCTATGCCTGTTATCTATGAAATAAGCTGTTTGGAGGCAAGAGAAAAAGTTAAGAGTGAGTTGTTGAGGGTTTTTCATTGTTGTTGATGGTGGTGAATTTTCTTATTGTTATTTTAACATTAAAGTTCATATAGAGAGCCCAAATAAGAGATGATGGTGACGTAGATTAGGGTGATAGTCGTGGACTTCACAAAACTGGAGGTAAAACTCAAGGAACCTTCATGGATGTCATTGGATAGAAATGCACTTGGATGGATGGTGGTATCCTGTGACAGAAGAATGTGACAAGAAAAAAACTAAGAATTCAGTTCAAAGCACTCCACATTAAACTTCCAAGAAGAAATGTCAAGTGTAAAGTTGGGTAGAGTTCTGAAGCTCTAGGTAACAGATAGAAATTTAGGAATCTTTAGCTGTAAGTTCTAGATGAGAAGGCTCTAAGCAGAGAGCCCAGATAGACGACCTTACAACACCCTGATATTTAAAGGTCATGAAGAAGAGTGGCCAGTGAAATAAAGCCACGAAGGTTTGGCAGAAGAAATGCCAAAAGGTCAATTTTAGAGGAGAGAATAGCCAAATAGGTCAAGTATTGCTACAGTCAGAAAAGATAAGGAGCTGTAAAAAAGTCCTCAGTACCATATGACTTCATATGAGTTGCT
>NW_022111324.1:90825630-90827187 GCF_000313985.2 Echinops telfairi
ATAAAATGATTAAAAATAATAATAAAAATAATTTTTAAAAAAACATTGTTGATGAGAATGTACAGCCACTTTGGAAGAGGTCTTCCAAGTTTCTTATAAAAGTAAACAGGCTTACCATATGATATAGCAATTGTGTTCCTAGTTGAAAATGTACATCCACATCAAAACCTACACAGGAATGTTTATAGAGTAGCATTATTCACAAATGTCAAAAATTGGAAGCAGTCAAGATTTCCTCCAATAGGTGAAAGGAAAACAAACAGTGGTAGATCTGTACAATGGAGTAGTATTTGGCAATGAAAAGAAGTGACCTATCAAGATAAGTAAAGCCATAAAATAACCTTAAATACTTATCTATAAGTTTACAAAGCCAATCTGTGTGACAACAAATGCATAAGCTACAAAAGACAAAATGAGACATAAAAATTAAATACATTGCTTATCAAATAATTTATATTAAAATAAAATAATTTAATTTAAAAGTAAAGATACAACATATGGATTAGGGGAAGTTTTTCAAGAATAACATGCCTGATAAATAATATACCTGATATATATGTGTATGTATGTGTGTGTGTATCTCTTTAGCAAGTTAACAACAAAACACAATTTTTAAATGGGCCAAGAAATTGAATTGACATTTCACAAAAGTCAATACTCAAATGGATAACAAGCATTGATAATATGCTATATACTATATAGAAACCTCAATACGGTTTCTTAGGTTATAAATCTTTATGGGAGAAAATAGCCTTATCTTTTTCCTGCTGAGCAACTAATGGGTTTGAACCACCAACCTTGTAGTTTGCAGTTTACTTGCATGTGATATTGATTATATCATTCTGTAATTTGAGCTTTCTGTTGGGTCACCTTTCTTTGGAATGGGCACAAATATAGATCTCTTCCAGTCAGTTGGTCAAACAGCTGTCCTCCAAATTTCCTAGCACAGATGAGTGAGTGCTTCCAGTGTTTCATTAACTTGTTGAAGCATTTCAATTGGTATCCCATCAATTCCTGGAGCATTGTTTTTAGCTAAAGCATTCAATGCAGCTTGAACTTCTTCCTTCAGCACCACTGGTTCCTGCTCATGTGCTGTCTCCTGAAATGGTGGATTATAGACTAGTTCTTTGTAGTACAGTAACGATGACTATTCTTTCCCTCTTTGCTTGATGCTTCCTGAATCTTTCTATATTTTGTCCATAAAATCTTTCAACATCGCTACTCAAGGCATGATTTATTCCTTGAGTTCTTCCAGTTCAAGATGTGCTAAGCATGTTCTCCCTTTTTGTTTTTAGAACTGAGTCTTTGCACATTTCATTATAATGTTTTACTTAGACTTTTAAAGCTGCCCTTTGAAATTTTCTGTTCAGCTCTTTAACTCTATCATTTCATTTTTGTGCCTTAATGACTCTATGATTAAGAGCAAGTTTCAGATCTCCTCTGAATGAACTTTGATCTTTTCTTTCTTGCTTGCCTTTTTACCCCCTGCAAATAATAACTTTTTCCATTCTTTTTTAATTTTATTTCATTTTTATTTAATCATTTTAGTGGGGGCTC
>NW_022111324.1:90827547-90832600 GCF_000313985.2 Echinops telfairi
CATTGGTGTTCCATGCAGCAAATGTGTTCTTGAGATGTTCTTGAAACTCAGGTGGGGTAGACTCAATATCATATTTTGGCTCTCATTTACTTGTTTTCATTTTTTCAACTTCAACCTGGACATACATATCAGCAATTGATGGTCTGTTCCATAGTCTTCCCATGGTCTAGTTTTAGCGGTTAATAATGAGCTTTTTCGTTTTCTCTTCCCATTGATGTATTCAGTTTTATTTCTGTGTACTCCATCTGGAGAAGTCCACATGTATAGACTGACATTTTGGTTGGTGAAAAAGGAATTTGGGATGAACAAGTTGTTAGTCTTGCAAAATCCCATCATGTGGTCTCGGCTTTGTTTCCATCACCAAGGCCATATTTTCCAACTACTGGTCCTTCTTCTTTGTTCCCAACTTTTGTATTCCAATTGTCAATCATTATCAATGCATCCTGACTGCATGTTTGTTCAATTTCAGACAGAAGACATTGGCAGATTTCTTCAACTTCTTCTTAAATATTGTTCGCCAAATTTGATGGAAAAAATTGTATAATAGTTGAATTGATTGGATTTCTCTGAAGACAGATAGATATAATCCTATCACTGATACATTGTCCTACAAGATAGAGACTTAAATGTCATTTTTGACAATGAATGCCAGCCATTCCTCTGATTGCTTCATTCCCAGTATACGAAATCATATGGTTATCTGTTTAAAAATGGCTAATACTAGTCCATTTCAGTTCATTAATACCTAGAATGTCTGTTTTTATGCATTCTAATTCCATTCTTACAATCCCCCTTTTTTAAAGATTTACACTTTGTACATTCCAAGTTCCTGAAGGCTTCCCACATACTTTACTACATCCCTGTCCTTACGATGGACTCTACTTTGAGAGGCTGCTCTTCCTCAGGCATATTCCGAATGCCTTCCGACCTGAAGGGCTTATCTGCTGGCACTATCTCCGACAATATCCTGCTTATTTTCACGAGGTTTTCAGTATCTGACTGTGTCTCCATTTTTTCCAGCAGGTTTTCCATGGCTGGATTTTCAGAAGTGGGCAGCCTAGTGCTTCCTTGTCATCTGTTCGCCATCTGGAAACTCTGCTAAAAGCTGCTCACTGTGGGTGACCCTGGCGGCATCGACATACCAAGGACATTGCTTCCAGCATCACAGCAACACACAAGCCATCAAAGTACCACAAACTGACAGATTGTTGGTTCTGGGCATATTTAGGACAGTGAACCATTCTTCAGAAAATTATAATGGTGGATACGTGATATCGAGCATTTCTTAAAACTGACAGGAGTTGTCTAATTGTAAAGGATGGACCTCATCAATCATGATGTGTCACTGTGGTTTCCTCAGTTATAACACATGTATCACAGTAATGCAAGATTGTGTTCTAGAACAATATGCAATGGAGAGGAAGTACATGTGAACTCTGTCCTTTTATATATTTTTTTATTAATACGGTATTTATTTATATATACCTTTTATATATTGTTTTTATTAATACGGTATTCCTCTGTCAAATCCTGAGCTGATTACTTTTCCCAGGGTGCCTGGGGAGGTCCAAGGGAAGGATCATATAGCACAGACAAGACACAGGCAAAAGAACTGAGAGATGGAGCTAGCTCCTTCACATGGCAAGGGGAATGAGATAGGTCCCCATCTGGCAAAAAAAATGGCCCCATGCTATCCAAGAGGGCAAAGCCTAGAATGGCATAGGAGAAAAGCTCCTGCTTCAGAGCAGGGTTCCTGGCCTAACCATGATGAGGCTCCCAAGCACTTTTCCAATCCCAGCTCCAGGGCCAACCATTCCAACTGTGGCAGCCCTGGCTGCTCTGTCACTGTCCCTTGAGATATTGCTGGCTTGGAAGCTGCAACTAGGGAAGAGTGATGTCCGGGAACGGGAGGCTTTTAAGTTGCTGATGCTCTCATCGGTCAGTGCCTCCAACTGTCCCAGCAGCACTGGAGACGATGGTTGGCTCAGCAGCTGAGACGTGCTCCTGACCAAGAAGGACCCAGATCAATTCGACACAAGTATATATTTTTAGGGGATGAGGCGCTATGACAGGAGAGCTCTTCCTAGTACAGAGTAAATAGACCTCTGTGTGTTTCTGATGGATTTTTTCTATAAACTTCAATAGAACACACACTAAAAAAATTTTTTTAATGAAATTAAAAGTCCAAAGTCCATTAATAAAAAGAAAAGACAAAGAAAATCAAAGACAGAAATGAGGTTCCCTCCCTCTGAATTTGTTCTCTCCTGTTGGCATTTTACATAGTTATTTTCAGCTACACTGCAAACACCTTAAGAACAAGAGTTATTTTCAGCTTATGTGGGTTCCTAATTTCTACAAAAATGATCTGAAAAAAGCAAATATTCAAAAAATAATAAAATGTATGTAGTTTGACATTTAATCACAAATTTTCCCAAACTGTTAGCGTGTTTGTGGCTTCAATGTTTTGGGGGCTTTTTGCTTTGTTTTGTTTTATTTTTCAATAAACAATCATTACAGAGCTGATTCCAATTCTTGATGAAATGCGTATCAAAGTAGAACGCTCTCATTAAAATTGTTAAGGCTGTGATCTTTCTGAAGCAGATCACCAGTTCTGTCTTCCAAGACACATCTTGGCTGGTTCAAACTACCAACCTTTCTGTTAGTGGTTGAGCATTTACCTGGGCTACCTTATGATATTATAAGACTTTGTAAGGTACATATAAAACTTTGTAAGTCAAAGAAATTCCCCTTGGTGGTCTCATATTGTGGCATTGGGCCCAAGCACAAGACCTGGGACATTTTGACCTTTAAATGCCAAACAGAGGAGTGCCAAGGAATGAAGTGAAAAAGAGCATGATCAATAACATAAAAAGAAAATTGAGAGACAGGGAGGAAGATGACCACAGATAATAAGCATAGGATGGTCTCCGCAGAAACCACTGGCGAAGGGCCACAAAAGGCCAACTTCTTGATGAGTTTCTCAACATAAAGATAAATAGACAGGTGTGTCTTAAAATGAAAGAGCAGCAGAGCCTGCCAGCAGATTCCTCCTTGTCATCAGCCATTGGCACAAGCTAGAGGAGCGCTGCTCCCAGATCTGCACAGCTGATTTTACCACCTTCCAGACCTAACTAGCAGGATGGACCAACCTAGCACTTCATGACCAACCTGGGGACAATATAAACACAAACCATGCTTGTCTTTCCACACAGGCCAGGAGAGCCATTCCCAGTAGCAGGGGTAGCACAGCCTGCAGGGCTATCTGGAGCAGATGTAGATAGTGAACACGCTGAATTTTCCACAGAAGCAGAAAGAGCTCTAAGGAACCCCAGCTGACATGGTTGATCTCCTGATGCCCGGACTTCACCGCTTTGTTGTGACATCTTGGGCAGCCTAGAGCACTCGTGTTGCCACCCACCCCCCACATTGTTCTCAGACAACAAGCAGAGCCGAGTGCTAAGGAACTGGAGGAAAGGGAGAAGTCAGCTCACAAGAGCCTGGAGAGAGTCAATTAATCCACAGGATTTGAACCCCATCACCTGGCCCTCAGATGGTCCACATACCCAAATCATCCCTCAGAGGGTGGGTGCTCTTGGGAGGGAGACCATTGAGGCATATGGGCACCACTCCTGTGAACTCCTGCCTCACATTCTCACACAACAGGTAGCAACTCATGAATGAAGCAAGGGCCTTAAGCTCAGGGTTCAGTGGGCTCTCTCAGCTGATGTACTGAATAGACTCAGTAATGGGCCAGCTGTCTCACAACCCCAGCCCCTGGTCAGCCCACCAATAGTCCACTCAGGCCTCATAGAGCAATCACTTGTGCTCTGTGTAGGCTCTTGCTTCCCTCCTCCCTCCTAAATCACGTAGGTAGATGGCATATACAGACCCCACTCGACCACCCCTGCTTGGTGACCTTCATCATCTGAAAAAAGTAAACCATACCCCTCCAACTGGATCCACCTTAAAGGTCTATTCCTTTAAGACAATTGACCCAAAGCTATAAGAATACAGGATTTCCAGCCCTATCAGACACCAAAACCAATTCTGTAGCCTAAAAATCATCACTGCCCTGTTATCCCAAAAGACCACAAGGGTAAAACAACTTGCTACAAGACACTGCCCCAACTGTTCAATGCCCTCTGCTCCACCCAGTCCGGATCTCCCCCAGGACAAGAGTCAGACCCCAGCTCTTCTTTTGTTGGTGTTGTTAGTCTGGGTGTTCTCTCCATCCTACATACTCCCTTCTTGAAAACAAAGCCAGGCACTAGTCTTAAAATTGAACCTTAAACTGCTGGTCAATGTATTAAAAAAAATAAAACTTTTTAATTTACTTTGTTGTTGTTAATCCACAATACATCTTCAATCCACAAGTTAGCAATTCCCTTATATCTCAGTAAATGTTTCATTCAGAACACACTAGGTTATCTCAACAAAACAGGACTAGAAATAAGAACACTCAACAAAACAAGAACGGAAGGGAAATTCCTCAGCATAATAAATGCCATAAACAAAACAACAACATGCTCAATGAGGAAAAAACAGAAAAATTTTTCATGATAAATGGGGACCAGACAATTATTCAACAACTCTTATTCAACATTGTACTAGAAGTTTTGGCTAAACCTCTCAGACAACAAAAAGAAATCAAGGGAATGCAAATAGGCCAAGAAGGAAAATGTTTGCTATTTGCAAATGATATGATCCTATATATAGAAAACCCAAGAATCCTCACAAAAAATCATACTGGAAACAATAGAAGGATTTGGCAAAGTAGCAGAATACAAAATTAACAACCAGAAAACAGTTGTATTCCAGTATACCACTGAAGAGAGCCACACAAAAAAGAACTTTAAAAAGCAATGTTATTCACAATTACCACTAAAAAGATGAAATACCTAGGAATAAACCTAAACAAAGAAACAAAATATCCTGGTAGGGCATGATCAAGGGTAATGTAACAAAGAGGAATTGCTGAAACCCTGGTGGGGACTGAGCATGATAGTGGGACAGGAGGAAAGACAAGGGAAATAGAGGAAAGAGCTGGGAGGCA
>NW_022111324.1:90835245-90836744 GCF_000313985.2 Echinops telfairi
ATAACAGTTGTATGAGCCCCTAATAAAATGTAAAAAAAAAAAAAAAGACCCAAATGTAAACCCCAGAGCTAAACAGGACTATCAATGAGAAAACTGAAACAAATTTAAGGGCCCTATTAAAGGGCATACATAGACTACCAAATATCAGAAAGAATGCACACACAGTGGAAGACAAAATAGACAACTGGAACAGGTTAAAAATAAATCACTTATGCACATGAAAAGACTTCATCAAAAGAGTAAGATGAATTGGGAATTTTTACTAATGACACAATGGACAAGGGCCTAATTACCAAAATCTATAGAACTCTACAACAGCTCAATAAGAAAGTGATAAATAACTCAGTTAGGTTCACAAAAGACACTAACAGAGAGTTCACCAAAAATGACATACAAATGGCTACCAACACATGAAAAAATGAACAGAAAGCCACTCATGCTGGGGAGGATGTGGAGCGAATGGAGCTCTGTTGGTGGACTTGTAAGTACATACAACACAAATGGAAAGAATATGGCTCGACCTAAAACAAATGGGAAACCGTCCTCTAGGCCCAGCCGGAATTTGCTCTAGCTTCCTTGCTTGCCCGATGACAGAAATTTCCTCTCTGCCTTATTTTAATATTGCTGGTGGTATTTTCTTTCTTACTCCTTATTTTTAGTATTTGTATTTTTTTCTTTCTATTTCATTTTACTTTTCTTTTTTATTGTTTCTGTTAGATTCCCAGTTTATGAAGCACCACGGGATTGGATACGTAGACACAATAACTGATGCAATAGTTTATCAAGGATGGGTTAGAGGATGAGGAGAATTGGGAAGTAAATAAAGAATGGAGGAGGGGGGAGGCAGCATTAGAACTGATTGTGATAATGTAAATACAACTCTTTTAAAAGCGATTTAATTATGGAAGTATATGATATGTGAATTTTATATCAATAAAACTATTTAAAAACAAAAGCTCAAATAGTTTAAAATTTATAAATCATTTGCATCTTTGTTGACTATTTGTAATGGATCTCACTTTAAAACGCAAAAAGTCTTTTTATACAAATATAAATAATAATTTTTAAATGTAAATAAATAAACAAAACACCTAGGACTGTAAATCCTATATAATACCACTATAAGGCATACACCCCAAAGAAATAACAGATAAAACATGAGTGGCAATAGCAAAAAAACTGGAAGCCACCCAAATGCCCAACAGTAGAAGACTGGATAATGAAACAATGATACAGACACACAATGGAATACTGTGTGTCCCTAAAAACAGTGATCAAAGCATGAAACGCCACATGACATGGAAGGACCTGGAAACCATTATGCTGAGTGAAGTTAGTCAATCACAAAAGGGCAGATATTTAACACCAATTAAATAAATCTTAGAGACCAATTCCCAGAGAAACAGCCTACTGTCCATTAACCATAACCATACATCAACCCCCTATATGCACCTCTTCAGAACCACCTCCTGAAGACAAACGTGTACATAAGCAAAGGT
>NW_022111324.1:90837891-90841498 GCF_000313985.2 Echinops telfairi
AAAAAAAAGAAAGAAAGAAGGAACCTCAGATCAGCTGGGATCACTTCTTCAGGAAGGGGAGAATGGGAGAAGACCACCCACTTGATGTCATACAACTGTGACACTAGGTTGTAACAAATCAAGTCACTACATGAATGAGAAGGGAACTGTATTAGAAAGTTAAGCTCGGGGAAGGAGAGCCCCTAGATTATAGAGGAAGCATTTATACTCCTCTGTTTGTGGGTAAATGGGAAGAGCAACTTGATATCCAGAAGGGATGTTCAACAATAATTATAGAGAATTCAAGGGGAAAATAAGCCCAGCACTATGTTCCTGGTTAGAGACTTTTGAATTAGTTTCTACCAAACTCTTAGTGAACCACACCAGCGCTATGCACTACAATGACTTAGGCCTTTCGGGAAACACACATCCCCCATAGGCCACACCAGAAGTTCTTGATGTGGAAACCCCATGAATGAACTGGGCTCTACCTCAAAATTACCTGTAGCCCTTGTACTTAGGACTGAAATTCCTGGTGAGAGAAGAAACAAATAATGGCCACCCCGTCTGTGGAATTGGCAGTCATTAGACCTTCTTAAGAATCCCTGGCTTAGTGGGTGTTCAATGAAAAATAGCACAGTCACCATATATTGACTACCTTACTACCCTCTGCTTTAATATGACATGTATTAATCTGACGGACAAGGATCTGCCCTTTTAAAGGAATGTTACTGAAAATTTGTCTCTAACATCGATCCCCAAGGTCAATTTAAAGAGAGTTCAATCATTTAAGAATTCAAACTGTACAAAGCAACAACTCATGGACAGCAATTCTCCGCTGGGTTAAACTTGCATAACCTCCTTTTCCCAACAGTATATTACATTTTTTGCCACTGGATAAATTATTGATGCTTTCAATGTAATTGCCTTATGCCTTGGGGGATTTATTGATAATGCTTTTTGTTATAAAATTATAATGAGGCCCCTAAAGTAAACCAGAGTCTTACATAATCCAAGGACAAGTGAATGAATGCTGGGCTCCGACTTAATTCTAGCCCCACTCCAAGGTTAGTTCTTCTTTTTATTTTTTAATCATTTTATTGGGGGCTTGTACAATTCTTATCACAATTCATACTCAGTACTCACCTTCATGAAGAGATCCCTGGAAATATGGGTGATATGGCAATGAGTGGTGAAAAAAACAGATGGTGCCCAGCTATCAATAAAAATAGCTTATGGGAATTTAATGGCTTGTTTTTAAACAAATAGTCATCTAAGTGAGGCCTCAACTAAGCTCAGATGAAAGAAGCATACCAGCCTGTGTGATGCAAAGATGACAAAGACCAAAATCCAAATATGATTGAGGAAAAGGTATCATAGCTTAAATTGTGAACAAACAACTTGTAGAAGGCTATGGAGGACAGGGGTTATGCATTGGGCTTTGAACCACAAGGTCAGCAGTTCACAAGTACTAGCTGCTCCTCAAAAGAAAGACTGGCCTTTTGTGATAGGTTTATTGTGCCAACCTGGCCAATGAACAATGTGGAATTAACTAAAGGACAGTTTAATTGACGGGCAGAGAGATAAATGGCTCAGCAAGCCTCGCCTTTCTTGTCTCTTGCTCTTTGATGATCAGTCCAGTGTGAGGCTGCCTTAGCTAGTTCTCTGCCTCAACTTGCAAGGTACATGACCTGTGGGGCCCCCAACCCAAGGACTGTGTCACTGTAGTTTGAGGTTCCTTCAAGACCTGCTTCACCACACTACTGGTGTATACATCACTTGAGGTGGGGACTGTTGGACCCTGTCATCTGGCTGACTTTTGGTGACCTGCCCTTCCTATTTGCTGCCTGTGGCTGGATTGCCTGAATTGCTCTACAGAGGACTCAGCTGTCTACTTCCTTGACTTGCACCTGGGGGCCCTCGTGACTTGAAGGACTGCCAATGTATTAGCTGTCTCATGGAAGTGAGTTGCACTGAGCCATTTGCACTGCTCTATAGACTAATTAGTTGTTTATTTCTTATTTTGAATAGATAGATAGATAGATAGATAGATAGATAGATAGATAGATAGATAGATAGATAGATAGACACATGCACATACACACACATATACATATTCATTACTGTCCTGGTCTTGTTTCTCTAGAGAACCCAGTCTAACACATCTTTCTGCGCCGTAAACAGTTACAGGCTCAAAAAATCAAAAAGGGCAGTTCTACCCTGTCCTATAGGGTCACTATAAATAGGCATCAACTTGATGGCAGGGAGCTGGAGGGGAGAGCAGCTCAAAATCCATCTGCAGAGAGTACCCTGTAGTTAAGCCTCTTGCAGATCTCCTGTGACCACAGTCGAGGGACATGAATGACTTTACTGTCAGACAGAGATCATTGGAAACTTGGTTATGGTGGATGGAATGATAGTATAATATGATACCGGTCAGTTGATCGCCCTGTCGACTCATTCTGTATTTGTTCTAGGCTTAAATATTTCCTGCTTGTTTCACAATATTTGTTTTCTTACTTAATATTACCAGTGCTCTTTTCTTTTTCCTTTTCCTTTTTTTAAACAACTGTTTTAGATTTTTTTCTCTTACTTTGTTTTTTTGTTTACCAGTAGTATATTTCCTAGTTTATGAATCATAGAAGGTGGATGATTAGAGACATTAATTGATGAAATAGGTTATTGGAGATGTGGTGGGTGGGCTGAAGGGAATTGGGAGAAATTTGTGCACTTCTAAATATAACTAGATGTTTTAAATAAGAGCTTGTTTGTCCACAATACACACAGATTTGGGAAAAATAAATCTAAGGAGTAACCATAAATTCAATAGGATCTAATATCCAAAATACTCATACACAATACTACTATTTAAAAACAGATAAATGACTCAACCAAAAATTGAGTAAAATTCAACCAAAAAATGTCAATTGTATTGACATTTCACCAAAAAAGATGTTCAAACGGACAAATACATGAAAAAAATGGTATAGATCACTAGCCATTAATGAGATGCAAATCCAAACTAGGATGATATACCATCTCAACCCTATTACAATGGCAATGAAAAAAATACACACAACACACAGAGAAAACTGCACTTGAGAAGTTGTAGAGAAAGTGGAACTTCCATCCATTGTCAGGTGGCATGTAAAATGATACAATGACCCAGAAATCACACTATTAGGTCTTTACTCAGAATAACTGAAGTGTAAACCCAAAGAGAAACCTCGATGGTGATGTCCGTTATAGCATCACGCACAACAGCCAGAAGGTAAAACAAGCAAAATGTCCATCAACAGATGAATAGATAAAGAAAATGTGGTAACTGAATAAACTGCATTTTACTCACTCATAAAGAGAAATAAAGTTCTTTTACATGATACCACACATGGATGACTTTTGAAAACATTATGCTGAGTGAAATGTCAGTAATAATAGGACAAATATTTTATTATTTCACTTATATGAAATTAGAAAATATACAGAAACCAAAAATTGTTAGTGGTTACATTGTCGGTAGCAGATGACAGTAAGGGGAAAATGAACACTTATTGTTTAGGGAAAACACCGTTTATATCCACAGTGGTGAATTAATTTGAATATATATATATATATTTATATTAAAAAT
>NW_022111324.1:90842273-90848570 GCF_000313985.2 Echinops telfairi
GGGAACTGTCGACATGGGGGTTAGCAGTCCACTGTGCAACCCACTATGCCACCAGAGCCCTGAATTCTAGATGTAAAAATTGCTACATTGGCATGTATTTTTGTTGTACTTATTTTCCCGACAATAAAGAGAATTGTGTAACCCTATCGTTCTTATTTTCAATTCATTCACTGGCATTCTGTTTGATAAAAAAAGTATCTTTACTGCTCTAAGGATAATGTTATGAAGTATTAAATTATAATAATAAGCACTCTACCTTTGAGGTCTTCCACGGTTTCCTGTGCTGGCATCTCCTAAACAAATGAAAACAAAACATGTATGTGTATGACTCAGTGCACTGCACTTTTCCAGTCAGTCGGCAGATATTGTCTAGCAATTGCTATTTTTTCTAAAGGGCCTGTAAAGATGCCCACTCTCCTTAAAAATAAATAAAAGAATGATAGAAAATGAGGGCTAGGGAGCTCCTCTAATCTCCCCCTCCTCCCATAGAAGACCCATAAATAATTCGAGTTGATGGAATCTCTTTCAGTCCAGGACTTGCTTTTGATATACATGCTTCAAAAATGAAGTATATTTCATTTATGAGAGAAGGAAAGAGATCCAACCAAGAGAACTGTACCAGGATTAAAAGTGTGTGTGTGTGTGTGTGTGTGTGTGTGTGTGTGTGTGTGTGTGTTGGGTGGGGGCGATCACTAAGGAAGGAAAAATGAGAGAGAACAAGATACTACTTATAGCGGAATAAACAATAACACTATAAATAAATGTGCTTTTACTGTGGGGTCAATGAGGACAGCAGGGGACAGGTGGATCAATTCCAAGTGGGAAGGGACTGCTCACATGACAGACAGGAGAAGAGAGATGAAAATGAAAGTCTTCAAACAGATGATCTGGCTACAGAGGAGGGGCCCCCAGAGTAGGGGCCGAGGACAGAACCAGTCAGAGCAGGTTCGAAGCTCAGGCCCCAGTATTTACGTGATGGTGCCAAGCGTCTACCTCAGACCAACTCCAAACTTGAAGGATGTGCCATTCCATTCGCACAGGGAACGGTATTTATGAGTATACAACCCGTCTGCATGTAAAGTACAAATGCTACCATTGTATACTTCTCTCGAAGTGAAATAAACATTTAAAAAATAACCAAAAGAAGAAAATAAGGCACTAACCAGTAGCCCAGAAGAGTGGTGAGAGTTTATGCTGTGCCCCTGGGAGCTGCAGTGCAGAGGCGGTGTGGTTAGGCTGCGACTAGCCTCTTCCTTCTTGCCATTGTTAATCTGCCTATTGTTGCTAATCCAACATGAAAAACATGAAGTCATTATATATAAAAGAGAAGAACAACTCTTTCAGTATTCCTCTAAAAACAATTTTCCCTCAGAGTCCACTTTGGCATATTCAGTATATAAATATATATATAAAATTTTAAGAGCAAATAATAAATATTATCAAGATTATTTTTAAATTATAAGGCATGCTCTTTATATAACAATCAGAAATAACGGTAAGAATAATGGCAATTATGCTAACTTGAGAATTATTTTATTTTATTATTTTCATTTTAATAAACATGGATGTTATTTTTTGAAATATTCTTGAATGCTTCAAGTATTTAAATGACAAGACAAAAACACTAAAATAAAATTCTAAGCCTGGTGCAAAGGAATTTCAGATCCTGGTATGAAGCCATACTGGTAGCTAGATAAATCAGATTGATTAAAAATATCAAATTTATGTTTCACTGGAAAATATTTTAATATACTTAAATACATATATTTGAGGAGTATATTGTGTCTGCCTCTACTAGCATATTTCCATAAAGAACTACAAGTGAAAAATTACTTTACATCAAAATGAGAACATCTTAATTATGAACTGACACATTAATTGGAAAGTTACCTTGGAGCTTTATGATTAGTTATGTGCTCACTGCTGGGCTCTTTGTCTTGATTTGACTTCTCTTTCTCTCTGGAGGGCTCTTTCTGAATTGCTTCCCCTTTATCAAACATGAGGTGTAGGCGATAACTAACCAACTTGATTACTGTGAAGAATATCGTCACTGAACTGCAGTAAAAAAAGGCAGTGATCGAATTTGGAGGAAAAGCCTAAAAGAAGAAAAAATAAAGAAAAAATGAAGCAATTAACTTAATTAGCAATGATAATCACTCAATTATAAGATTGTCTTTTTTTTTTTTTTTGCCCTGAAAGCATTTTTGCTCTATTTATTGAGAAGGAATTGAGCAAGATTTTAATTTCATTAATTTTATAAGTTTTTTTAGATATAATATCGAGGAAAGAGAGCTGCAATCTTTTCCCCCCCCTTCAGTTTTGCATCTTTCTCGGGTTCTCATACTTGTGTGGATGAGCAATATTTGATTTGCAGCCAAAAACCTCACAAAATAAAGTGAACCTTTCCCTTTTCTATGAGGTCTTTCCCATAGCTTAATCCTGTTCTGCACATCTGGGCTTCAAGGCTGGAAAAGGACTTTCAGGTTCTGTTTTCTAGCAAAACACATAAAGTAGAGAGTCTCGTGGCAAAGAAGAGAACGTTAGCACTGTGTTTCTCTCCTTCCCCTCCCAGCCCTCCCATGAGGTCTGTGGATTTCTCCATGGTGGTGAAACAGAGGAGAGACCTCAAAAGGATGTATATGACGTGGTCCAAAAGGAGAAAGGACATCTTCAGGAATAGCATGTGCTCTTAACATGTGAAGTTCAATGCAGTTGGTCCAATCCTCTAAAAAACAAGAACCACTTAAGGTCCAACATCAGGATCTCCCACACATCTGTCTAATTCTTTTCCAGGAACAGTGACTATCATGGGCTGAGTGATTCTTCCTAAAACTGAAATCTTAACTTGTGGGATGAAGAGGAATTCTCGAGGATGCCCCAGCCCACTGTGACCCAGCATCAGGGTAAAAGCGTCTGTGAAACAAAATAGCTCAGCAAAGGGAACCGCAGAGAAGAGTGTAACACTATCACCAGTAGGTGCAGGATGGCATGAAGGATTTTCAAAATCACTTACTCCTTTTAATAGGAAAAAAGATCCATAAAGCAATATAAACTAATAAACAAGGAAAATTTAAAACGGCATAAAATAATATTGATAGATAATGGATAAATTCAAATCCATAACTGGAAGCAGGTAAGTTTCATTTCTACACCTACATCTCCTGAAGTGCCACTGTAAAACACCTCAAACAACATCTAAGTCAAAAAGTACTGCCACTGGGCTTCCAGTTCATACATGTAGGAGCGTATTCCAAACAAAACGTGTTTAAAACATGCCTGCAATCAGTAATGAACGTGTCTTACTCTCATAATGGTGCCTTCACACACACACACACACACACACACACACACAAGGGAGGTGGTGGTGATGCTTATCAGCCATCCCAGCAACCCAGCAAGGAAGGCACTGGGCATCCTTGGCCCCTTGCAAGGTAAGCTTCAACCCCTTGGCAAAGTATGCTCCAGCAGTCCCTGGACCCCAGCAAAGCAAGCCCAGGCAAGGCTGTGACCTGGCAAGGAAGGCCCAGCTATCCTGGAAACTAAGATAACAAAGATAAAAACTAAGATAACAAAACAAAAGGTTTTGTTTTTATTTGTTTGCTTGTTGTTTAAGAGAAGAGAGAGAGAGAGGAAGGAAGGAAGGAAGCCACAAACAACTAAAAAACACCTAGGCCCAAAGTATCACTCTGAAGAAGAGGTCCTGGAAGTACCAGAAATAGAATTCAAGAGAATGATGCCTTCAATAGATGGAGGAAAGAATTACAACACTAGAAACCCTACATCAAATAGATCTCCAGAATAGAAAGAGTAAGATGCCCGGATTTGACAACACGGTAAAAGAGCTAAGCTATACAATTAAAGACAGAGAATATGGATATGTTACGAAGGACCAGGTCCTTAAGAGCATCATGCTTGGTAAAGTACAGGGTCAGAGGAAAAAGAGAATGACCCTCAAAGAGATGAATAGAAACAATGGCTTCAGAAATAGGCCCAAGCATAGGAGTGATTGTGAACTTGCATAAGTCAGGCAGCGTTTCATTCTGTTGTTCACCGAGTTGCTATGAGTTGGAAGCAACACGTTGGCATCTAACAATAACAAAATGAAAGGCAGTATACATATAAACTGTAAATTTAGAAAACATGGATCAATCCCTCAAAAATGCAAACTACCAAAACTTTCCAATATTAAGACAATGCAAAGGTAAGTTAAAAAGTATTGATTTTAATTATTAAATGTCTCTTGGAGGTTACTTAATTTACTTCTCAACAAGTTAATAACACTGCTTCTAAAGTAGACTAGCAATATATGTAAGCTTTATACATAAACTTCAGATATAAAAATGGATTTGAGCTTGCACTTAATCCTAAACCCTAATCTAAGAATAATCAGTTCTCACATGGTGGGTGCTATAGAAAGTGTAGGAGCCCTTGTGGTGTAGTGGTTACAAGTTGGGCTGCGATGCTCGGGGTCAGCTGTTGGAAACCACCAATAGTTCCTCAAGAGAAAGACTGGGATTTCTACTCCGATAAACAGTTATAGTCTCTAAAACCACAGGGGTCTCTATGAGTGAGCAATGACTCACTTGGTGGTAGTGAGTTTGGTTTGGGGTTTATAGAAAGTGTGGTGAAGAAATCTGATGATGCCTGGATATTTTAAAAAATAGTTTCTAGGGTCTTAAAGGCTTGTCTTAAAAACAATCAGCCATCTAGGTGAGGTGTCAGCTAAGTCTCTATGAAAGAAACTCACCAGCCCATGTAAGCCAAGGGTTGGAAATAATAAAATCCAAGATCACAGGAGGGAATTGTACTAGAGCTTAAATTGAGCACCAAGTTTGCATAAAGCTATAGATGACAGGGAAACCCAAAATCCATTTGCAAAGTCCGCACACGGCTTAAGCCTCCATTGAACTTCTTCAGATAATTCACTAGGGTTGTGAATAGGCTTTCCCTCCGAGTGCACTGGGAAGTGGATAACTGAAGATATAGTTAGGATAATTTTAACATTTTATCATTTGTTTTCCCTTTTGACCTATTTCTAATTTGTTCTAGTTTCTATTGTCTTCTGCTTCTTTTGGATCAAAGTTTTTCTGTATTTTATTTTGTTTTCCTCATTGGGATTTTTTGTATGATTTTCTTTATATGAAATCCACGCTAAAAAAAAAAGAAAGAAATCCAGGCTAGGAAATCTATAGAAACAGAATTGGCAAGGTAATTTGAAGGGAAATGGGGAGTTAATAATAATTGACACAAGAATGAAGACAATGTTCTAAAAATTATTGTGGCAATGATTGCACAACTCTTTTCAGTATATTTAAGTTGAATAGTATGGTGCATGAATTATATGCAAATAAGGCTTTTTATGAGAGCAATAAAAATATATAAATATGAAAAAGATATTTTTGAACAATAGAAAATAAAATAATTTTGAAACTGTGGCCAATATCAAACTTTTAACAAACTCAAATGGATATCTTCCAAAATCATTGATGCTTTCACAAGATACAAGAATGTCCCAGATAAAATAACAGTTTTTAGACAGGCCAAGCATTTTAATAACACTCAGGAAGTCCTCAAATATAATTTAAGAGGGGAAGGCCATCAACCTCATTTGTGGGATACAAAAAGGCTTTTCCCCAGGCTGTTCCCCATATTTATTGTAAGCCCAGACTAGGACACTGCTTGCAACACATAGTAAATGACTGTAGCACACTTGGAAGCAAGCTGCTTAGAAGTTATCTCCCTAAAGGCATCAGCCATCCAGAGCAATCAAACACTATTGTCTGTCCCACCATGCATGGGGCACACTCCCTCCTGATAAGGATAGTGGATTGTTTCCCTGAAGGAGAGCCCAGACCCTAGGTGGAGCCCACTCAAGCATGACTAAAGTTAGGGTGCCATATTGAATCTAGCATCCGCCCATCTTGTCACATGTGTACCCCCTAGTCCCTCCCCTTCCTATTACATATACACCACACCCCTAGCTCATTCCCCTTCCTGTAACGAGTATGCCTATTGTACAGCCCTTCCTGTGACATATGTGGTTACCTGTCATCAGGGGGACTTGCATGCCCCTCAGTATATATAAGCCTTGGCTACAAATATATTCTCTCTCTCCTCCTCCTCCCTCTCTCTGGGTGAACCTGGCTGCTGAAGACTACGGCCATCCCAGAAGTGAGCAAGCTACCATAAAAAGTGTCTTGCCTGGCTAGACCAGAGGAGGTACACTGGTACAGATAGGAACTGAAAATACAGGGAATCCAGGATGGATGAGCCCTATAGGACCAGTGGTGTGAGTGG
>NW_022111324.1:90851408-90856619 GCF_000313985.2 Echinops telfairi
CCTGATAGATATTCTTGAAGAACATAGGAAGATCTCATTATGAAAAACTTTTAAGAAAGCTAAAAGTTGTATTGGTGAGAAAACGGCCAGGAAAAATGCACTGGAAAATTCTTACTCATCAGGGCAGTGGACCTGCTACTTCTTCAGGGATAGCAAGGGCTGCTTGAATAGAATTTCATTGGGAAAACTTACCCCTTCCACTTTACATCTCTGATTTTTCCCTTCAGACTTCTTTTTGTTACCCAAACCCAAAGAACAATGAAAAGGAAAGTAATTTGAGCCCCTCAATAATGCCAAAATTAATGTTTTAATGTGGTATGAATTAAAAAGTGCTAAATTATTTAGGGTAGAGCTAAAAAGAAGAAAACTGCCTTCAGAAGTGTATAGACCTAGATGGAAGATATAATGAGAAACAATAGTTTCACATTTTGATATTTTTTAATTTTAGAAATATTATTTTATTTACCCTTGTACAGACAAGTTAAAGAGAAAGAGATGTGTGTCACTAAAAACCCGACCATTTTTTCTTAATGGGTGTATATGTTTAGGTTTTTAAATTTTAAATTAAAGCTAGAAGGTTCATTTGAGAAAAGTGATCAAAGAATAGGAGAGAGAGGAATGTAGCACTAAATTGTAAAATGTAGGTGTCCAAAAGACATGATGTCATAAACAAATTACGTTTAAAAGGTTTCTTGAATTCGAATGCAACTTAGGCTTCATAGTACTCCAATTGGCAAGTGTATCAGAGACAGTGCTCCCTAAATATTCCTTCCATCACCTTCTCTCAGATTGTCATACTGTGGTGGCTTGCAGCTATGCCATTAGTTCTTCAACTACCAGCAGATCACTCATATTGGGCAGGTTTCAGCTGAGCTTCCATACTATATGTGGCAGATTAAGAAGAAATCCTTGGTGAACTATTTCTAAAAAGCAGCAAAAGAAAAGTTTATGGATCCAAAATATAATATTATCTTATAAACTAAACAAATTAAAGTCAAACTCAATGCCACTGAGTTGATGCCAACTCACAGTGACCCTATAAGACAGGCTATAACTGCCTCTGTGAGTTTCTGACACTATAACTCTTGACAGGAAAAGAAGGTCTCATCTTCCTCCTGTGGAATGGGTGGTGGTTTCAAACTGCTGGTCTTGTGGTTAGCACCCATCATGTATGCACGATGCCACGAGTACTGAAAAATGAGTTCCCTGGGTTGGAAAGCATTATACAATAGATTCAAACATACCAACAATCATGGGATTACACAGGATCTGGCTCCTATTTAAATTACCAAGAGCTCAAGTAGAAAGAAAATGTTTTCAAAAGGATGATAGCAACATATGTACAAATCTGCTTGACACAATGGATGAATGGGTTGTCATAAGAGTTGTAAGAACCCCCAATCAAATTATTTCTTTAGTCCTGCTTGTATGACTTCTATAAAAAACCTTTCCCTAGGAACAGTAGACCAAGAACCAGTGAGAATATTAAATATAAACATGCCAAATGAGAGAACCACAAAATTTGTCAATCAAATGCTTCAAAAGATGAAAAAAGAAATCATAGGCTCAATAATTATAGTAGGTAACTTTAATACAATCCTCTCCAAGAAAGACAGATCACAGGGAAAGAAACTTAACAAGGAAGCTACAGAACTGAACTCTACATTTAGGCGACTTAACCTGATAAATATTTTCAGAGCTCGCCACACAAAGGCAAAAAATTCACATTCTTCACAAGCCCACATGGCACATACTCGAAGTCAGACCACATGTTGAGACAAGTTGAGCCTGTGTAAATTCAAGCACATAGAGATCACTCAGACTTCCCTCTTGGACCACTATGCCATACAGCTGGAAATCAATAAAATGATGATTAGAAAAACAAGGGCAAACATTGGATGATGAATAACTTTCTACTGCAAAATGAGTGGGTACTGGCCCAGATCAGAGACAAATAAGGAAGGTTTTAGAAACCAACAAGAATGAGAATTTATTTTAATAAAATGATTTTTTTTAAAAAAGACACGGCAAAGGAGTTATCAGAGGAAGTTTGATAGCAATAAATGCACACATGAATAAGGAAGAGAGACTTATGATTGATATGCTGGCACAAAACCTCCAGCAATTAGAGCAGTGTCAACAGAACAATTGTACTAATAGCAAACGAAAAGAAATAATAACAATCAGGGTTGAGATACAGGAGAGGGATGCAAGAAAATAATTTTAAAAATCAACGCAGCTAAAAGCTGGTTCTTTGAAAGCATGAACAGATCCATAGACCATTGGCAAACCTAACAAAAGAAAGAAACAAATTTCAGTAGCCAGGATGAGGGATGAAACAGGGGACATTTCAAAAGACCCTAATGAAATTAAAAGGCTAATTACACAGTACTATGAAGGGCTCTCCTCCAATGAATTTAACAACTTAAAAGGCATGGAAAAACACTTGGAAAAACAATCCCTCCCTACACTATCCCAGATGGATGACAAGAACCTCAACAGACACACAGCAATAGAAGAAATAGGCAAGGTTATCAAGGGATTGGCAGCAAAAAGTCCCCCGGGCCAGAACACTTCACAGGAGAATTTCAGCAAGCTTTCAATCCTACACAAACTTCAAGGGCATAGAAAAGGGCAGCAAACTCCCAAACTCTTTCTATGAAACCACTTTAATACTAATACCTAATGCAGGCAAGGATCCCACAAGAATTGAGAACTACGAGCCAAGAGCTCTCATAGACATTGATGCAAAAATCCTTAACAAAATACTGACCAAGAGAATACAAAAGTATATAAAATGAATCACTCACCATGACGAAGTGGGATGCATTCCCAGGATGCAGGGATGGTTCAACATCCAAAAGTCCATCAGCATGATTTGCCACATTGACACAAAAAAAGGATAAAACCACATGATGATATAGATAAATGCAGAAGAAGCATTCTACAACATCCAACACCTATTCCTGTTTAAGACACTCAAGAAGATAGGAATGGTAGGAAAATTCCTCAATAAAATACAAGGTATATCTGAAAAACCAACAGCCAATGTGGTAGTCAGTGGAGAAACGATGAAAACAATCCCACTGAAAAGGGAGACCAGACAAGGATGCCTCTTGTCCCCACTTTTATTTGACATTGTACTGGAGATCCTAGATAACAACATAAGGCAAAAGAAAGACATCAAAGGTATTCTTCTGGGGAATCATCGTGGATGATATGATTTTATATATGGAAAACCCCAAAAGCTCCACAAGAGAAGTGCTGGAAGTAATAGTGGAATATGTCAAAGTGGCAGGATACAAGATCAACAAACAGAAGTCTATTGATTTGCTATGTGCATCAGACAACACCACGAAAGAGGAGATCAAAAAGGTAGTACCCTTCACAATAGCAAAGCACAAATTGAAATATCTAGGGATAAACCTAACAAAAAAACCCAAAAGATTTGTTTGAGGAAAACTACAGAACACAATTACAAGAAACCAAAAGTGAACTCTACAAATGGAAGAATATCCCATGCTTGGGGATCAAAAGACTTAATATAGTAAAGATGTCAGTCCTGCCCAAGGCACTACATGAGTTTAATGAAATCCTGATGTGAATACCAACATCTTACTTCAAAGAATTGGAAAAACTAACTACCAAGTTCATATGGAGAGGGAAGAAGCCCAGAATTAGCCAAGAACTTCTAAAGAAGGACAAAGTCGGAGGGCTTGCTTTACCTGACTTTAGAAACGACTATACAACCACCGTGGTCAAAACAGCATGGTACAGGTAAAGTAACAAATATTCAGACCAATGGAAAAGAATTTAAAACCCAGAAATTAATCAACAGCATACAGACAACTGATCTTTGATAAGGGCCCAAAAAATATCAAATGGGAAGCACATGCCTTCTTTAACAAGTGTTTTTAGATAAAATGGATATCTACTTCACAAAAATAAAGCAAGACCCTTACCTCATTCCATGCACAAGAATAGACTCAAGGTGGATCACAGTCCTCAAAGTAAAACCCCAAACCATTAGAACCATTAATGAGGGAATTGGGCCAAACATAAAAACTTTGGCACAGGAAATACATAGTGTATCGGAAATAGAGAAGGACACAAACACAGAAGAGGCACAAATTGACAAGTGGGATTTGAGGCACAAATTGACAAATTGACTTGTGTACATGAAAAGACTTTGCCAAGAGAATAAGAGAGCCCACAGACTGGGAAAACACCTTTAGCAATGACACATCAGACAAAGGCCTTATTACTAAAATCTATATACTCTTCTAGTCTACAATAAGAAAAAAAACACATAGTCCATTGAGGAGGTGGTCAAAAAGTCCTGAACAGAAGTTTCACAAAGGCAGAAATCCAAATGGCCAAGAAACATATGAGAAAATGTTCCAAATTAGCCAAAAGGGAAATGCAAATTAAAACAACTATACGATACCACCTAACACCCTCAAAGATAGCCCAATTCAAAAAATCAGATAGCAGCAAGTATTGGAGGGGCTGTGGGGAGACAGGAACTCTCAACCACTGCTGATGGACCTGTAGGTATCATCAGTCATTATGGAAATCAATTTGGTGGTACCTAAAACAAATGGAAATTGAACCACCATGTGACCCAGCAATCCCCTACTGGGCATATACCCAGAAGAAACAGACCATGGCCAGACATTTACACACCAATGTTCACCATGATGCAGTTCACAATCACAAAGACTTGACAGCAACCTAAAATCCATCAATGAATGGAAAAGAAATGTCTGGTACATGCATACAAGGGAGTAGTATGCATCCGTGAAAAGCAGTGATGAATGTATGTAGCACATCATCGCATGGGAATAGTTGGAGGAAATTATGCTAAGAGAAGCCAAGAACAAAAGGACAAGTACAACATGAGTCCACTCACGTAAGCTTAAAAAGCACAACAGACATTGGGGGAAAGCTACTAAATGCCCGGGGCAAGGTCCAGGCACTCTGGCAGGGGTCAGACCCAACCCAGGGATAGATATGGCAGCCAACTAAAAAAGGAGGGGAAAGGAAAAAATTAAAAAGAGGATGTGGGCAGTGGGAGAAGAGGGCACTAACCCACCCACAGGCTGCATCCTGGCTCACCAAGCCCCAAGGACGACATTCCTGCACAGACAGTCAATGCACAGAGAGGACCATAGGGATGGCTCTACCACAAGACATGACATCCCCTTTGGG
>NW_022111324.1:90857878-90866647 GCF_000313985.2 Echinops telfairi
GAAGGGCTCAAGTACAAAGCTGAATATTATAATGAAATGTGAAAAAAACTAAAGTTGCCTCCAAATAAAAAAACAAAAACCTAAAGTTAAAAAACAAAAAAGGAACAATACCTTCAACATATCTCAAACTGAAAGAACTCAAGAAAAAATTCAAGCCTCAAGTTGCAATCTTGAAAGTTTCTACAGGCAAAATATTGAATGATACAGGAAACATCAAGATAAGATACAAAGAATGCAGTCATTGTACCAGAATGAACTAGTCAGCATTCCACCACTTTAGGAGGTAGAATATGATCCAGATCTGATGGTGCTGAAGGAATAAGTTCAAGCTATCCTGAAAGCATTAGCCAAAAATAAGACTCAAAAAATGGATGGAATATCAATTGAAATATTTCAACAAGCTGAAACATTGGAAGCACTTGTCTATGCTAAGAAATTTGGAAGACACTACTTGACCAACTGACTTGAAGAGATATATACATACCCATCCCAAAGAAAGATGACAGTAGAAGGCTCGAACTATAGAACTAGCACTGATACTACATGCAAGAAAGATTTTGCTGAAGATCATCCAACAACGGTTGTAGCCGTACATTGCCAGGGAGCTGCCAGAGGTTCAGCCCCAATTCAGAAGAGGATGTGGAACAAGGACTAATATTATTGGTGTCAAATGGATCTTGGCTCAAAGCAAAGAATACCAGAAAGATGTTTACTGGTGTCTTATTGACTATGCAAAGGCATTCAGCTGTGTGGATTATAACAAACTATGGATAACCTTGAGAAGAATGGGAATTCCAAAACAATTCATTGTGCTCATGGAGAATTTGTACACGGAACCAGTTGTATAAACAGAACAAGAGCAAACTGCAGGGTTAAAATTCAGGAAAGGTGTGCATCAGGGCTGTAGCTTCTCACCATACTTATTCAATCTGTAGGATGAGCAAATAAAGAAGCTGGGTTATACGAAGGAGCACCGCCCCGCCCCCTAAGAAAACACAGATGAGATATGAGGGGAATAGTGCATTTGAAGTTTGTTCCATGAGGTCAGACAGTTAATCACGAGTTCTGAAAAGATTGCATAACTGTGTATGACCCAAAAAAAACTGATTTGTGGCACAAGAGGGACTCAATCAATTCTCATGGAAGCAGCAGTCAAAAGATAAAAGGTCATAGTGCATTATGTATATCTACTGCACAAGACCACTTTATAGTATTGAAAAGCAAGGTGTTACTTTGAAGACTAGGGTGCCCTTGACTCAAGACATGGTAGTTTCCATCACCTCATATGAATGTGAAAGTTGGACATTGAATAAGGAAGACAGAAGAAGAAGCAATGCATTTGAATTGTGGTGCTGGAGAAGAATGTTGACAGTACTTTGGACTGCCAAATAACAAACAAATCTGCCTTGGAAGTTCAGCCAGAATTTCCCTGACATAGTGAAGGTTTATTGTGCCAACCTGGCCGATAAACACATGTGAGATTAACTGAAGGGCGGAGAGATAAGTGACTTGGTGAGCCTCACCTTTCTGGATCTCTGTCTCTTGCTCTTTTTGGTCAGATCAGTGTGTGGCTGCCTTAGCTAGTTCTTTGCCTCAGCTGGCAAGGCTCACTTCCTGTGAGACATCCCTGAGGAGAAGCCACAAGAACCCACCCTGATGCAGCTCTGAGTGCTGGAGCAGCCGTGTGGAGACCCCTGCCAGCGCTGAGATGCTTACACACATTCGGCGTTATCCGTGTGTTTTGCGAGTTTGAGGAGGACTTTATAGATCGGTGTCGGACACATGGGCTAATGTCGGACTTATGGGCTTGCACTGGACTGGGTTGGGATGCATTCTTAATGTACACTTACCTTTTATATAAAACTCTCTCTTATATATATATGAGTTTCTGTGAATTTGTTTCTCTCGTCTACCCAGACTAACACAGCCCCTTAGAGGCAAGTTGGCGAGACTTTGTATTACTTTAGACATTTTGTCAGGAGAGACAAGCCCTTGGAGGACATCTTGCTTGGTAAAGTAAGAAACAATGAAAAAAGGAAATCTGGCTGCAAGAATGGGCTCAAACATTACAAAACTTTTGATAATGGCTCGGGACTGGTACTGTGTCATTCTGTTGTGCATCGGGTTTCTGTAAGTCAGAATCTACTTGATGGCATCTAACAGCAATAGTCCCAAGAAAGTGGAGGTCAAATATAACTCAAATAGCCCACCTTTGCACACTGGTTTACCATTCCATCACCTCTGACATCAACAGCAAGCTTCTGTCCCTGGTCTACCCCCTTACATCTCAGGGATCTGCAATTCACATAAAAGCCCCCTAGAACTCACACTGTACAGGAAATTGCTGCATGTCCCGTGGGTTCTTGTAAGTCCCAAATCTAATATTCAAACATCCATCTTGAGAATTCTCCTCATTAGTAAGGCTGTGGAAGCTGATGGAATCAGATTAGGTGATAGACCACAACCCAAATTCCAAAAACCAGATGTTCAGAAGAAAAAGGTAAGCTAGATGCAGTACAGCTTACCTGTCTTACTAGTTATGAAATCCTCCATTTTGCTTCTGAGATCATTGACTTTACACCCAGTAGGATGGTATCATAATCCCGTTAACAAGCACTCACAATGAATCCTATCAGTATCTTCGCCCCTTCACAGGCCCATCACATAAGGGTTGTCTGGTGGGAGTAACAGAGCATATGCCTAGGAGAGCCATATTAAATAATTCCTTGCCTTGTACCTTCCAATGTGTCTGTTTAAAAACATAACCAATTGCATGTGCACTTTACATTTTCTCACCCAATTTTAGACTGTCTTCTTTTTTGAGGTTCCTCTACAGTAATCTATGTTCTCACAACTCTATAGGCCACTGTGTAGATGTAGAGGGACTTAGGAGTAAGTTTAGGAATAACAAAAACACTTAGCAATAAATCTGACATGAAAAACAAAAGACCTGTACATAGAAAACTACAAAGCTATACTACAAAAAAACAAAATAGACTTACATAAGAGGGAAAAATATGCTATTCACATTGATAGAATGGCTTAACATTGTGAAAATGTCAATCCTACCCAAAGCATTCTACAGATATAATATAATCCAGATCTATATTCCAATATTATTCTTTATATAGATGAAAAAAACTAACCACCAACTTTACATGGAACAGAAAGAGACTTTAGATAAGAAAAATAACAAGTTAGGTCTCTCACTTCCCGATCTCACAACCTACTGTACAGCTATGGTAGTCAAAACAGATTGGTATTAGTACAATGATAGATTCATAAACCAATGAAGTAAATCCATCCACCTACTGACAGCTGATCTTTAACAAAGGGCCAAACATATAAAATGAAGAAGAAATAATATCTTCAAAAAATGCTACTGGCAAAACTAGTTATTCATTTGCAAAGGGATGAAACAGGACCCATATATCATAAGCTTCCAAAAATGAACTCAAGATGAAAGATTTAAATATAAAAAAGAACCATAAGGACCATCAATGATAAAGCAGGGACACACGCAGGGGCTCAAATACATGGCACAAGTACAATATCAAACTTAACAAAAGCCCACAACAGCAGAAGGCAAACTAAATGGCTGATATCTTATAAAAATTAGACCCTTATGTGCATCAACATTCCCCAAAAAATTAAAAATAGAACCCATAGTCTGGGGAGAAAATTTACCTATAACATATGAAACTAAGAATTAATCTCTAAAATTTATTAAAAACTTCAACACCTCAACAAGAAAAAGACAATTTGGTTTTTTTCAAAGGCAGAGAATATGAGCAAGCACTTAACTAAAGAAAAAGCATCCAGGCAGCCAATAAAGATATGAAGAAATACTTGTGATCATGAATCATGCCAAAAGTTTAAATCCAAACAATGAGATATCACCTCACCCATCATTAATAGTAAAGTTAAAAATAAATAAATAAATCCTGGGGAAGGTGTGGAGAGACTGAAAACCTCACACACTACTGATGAGACTAAAACCCTTGTGGAAAATATATAGCACTTCTTCAAAAAGTTTGGAATAGAAATACCATGCGACCCAGTGTGTTAGTTGGGGTTGCCTAGAAAAATAAATGAGTGTCACAAGTATGTGACATAATTTGATATCAAGAATGCATTCCAGCCCAATCCAACTCAGGTACATGGATACAATGCTAGCCAGAGCCCGTCTCAGACTCACGTAGCCCAAGGCCGGTGATGCAGAAAGGTGAAGCGGGATGCAGGGAGACCACAGGTAAGTGGGTGCAGAATTGCATGTAACCAAAGTCAGTGGGAACATGGCAGGGCACTGACAGCTTTCCAGGTCATCAGCCCACAGGGGGCTGCCCCTTGGGGCCAGCACCGTCCAGCAAGCAGGAAGACGAAGTACCAGAGAGAAGAAGAAAAATTCTCACTGTCTTTCTTAAAGAAAAGGCCACACCTACAGGAAGTATCATCAGGCTGTGACCTGATTGACAGGTTGCACTCCACCCAACACATGTATGGGGGGTCAAGTGGACACAAATCTAACTGCCACACACAGCAATCTCTTTACTTGGAAGATAGTCTTAAGAAATAGGGGTCACAATACAAATATGAACAATAACCAAAAAATATGGAAACAGTTGAAGATTGAATTGAAGAATGGCAGTTGAAGAATGAATAAACTTTGATATATACACACAAATTAATATACATACACACAAATTAATCTACACAGCATTAAAGAAAAAGGATAAATCTGTGAAATACTTTATAACATGGATGAACCAGGAGGACACTATGCTGAGTGAAATTAGTCAATCACAAAAGGGCAAATATTGTATGACAGCACTGTTGTAAAAAGTCAAGAAAGGTTTTCACACTAAGAGAAATACTCTTTGATGGTTACTCGGGGCAGGAGGGGGAGGGCGGGAGGTAGAGGGTAGAACATGTTAAACTGGGTGAAGAGGAGGAAAACAGAATAGAGATATTAGCAAAAAAAATTATGGTGGCAGAGGAAGACCTTGGGAAGTTTGTATGAGTTAAAGACAGTACAAGTTAAAGGCAACAGAAGCAAATACTGTTTATACAAAACTAAAAATCTCACTGCCATTGAGTTGATTCTGACTTATAGCAATCCTATGGGACAGGCTAGAACTGCCCCTGCGGATTTCCTGAACTGTAAATATTTACAAAATAGGAAGCCTCATCTTTCTCCTGTGGAACAGATGGAGAATGAAAATATAGCCATGAATAAACATAGGTTTGACAGATGATATTTGCATGTTGTGTTAGGTTGGGTTGTCTAGAGAAGCAAAACTAGTGTAAAAGCAGACAGAAGTTTCTAACAAGATGACTCACACAGTTGCAGAAGGGATTAACTCCAGCTTGGTTCAGGTCTGTGTGTCAGATGTTAGCTTCAGTTTTTTCCTGACTCATTTGTATATAGCAGGCATGGAAAGCTATATATAATGTCACTTTTTCTGAAGTCTTGAAGGATATATTATACCCCACTCTTCCCACTATACAACACTCCCTCTATTAAGATTGACCTTACCACTACCCAGAGAGTTATAGCTCCATATTATTTATATCACCGTAATGTTTTATACTATGTATTTTGTTGGGAAGGTAGTCAATAGTAATGGTAAATAAATACTGACAATTATATTTTATATTATTAATCACAGATCTTATAAAATTTATAAATAAGATTTCTCAATCATTAATAAAATTCGTATTTACATACGTAAAGTCTCATTAAATTAATAGTTTCTCCCAATAGTGGAAGTGTCTTGATTAAACATATTTAAACTGAAATCTGCAAAAAATATATATAGAGAGAGAAAATGGCAGGACACATAAAATAACAGAACACTGCATAAGTCCTGACCATCAGTGAGCATCCAGGTACATCTTGTGGATCAAGGTCTCATAAATGGAACGAACTCAAAAATACACTATCACAGGTAGCACCAAAGTGTCGATGATATCTTTAAACATCTAGACCGGAAGAGTAGAACCCTCAATGTAGATAGAGAAGGATACTTTTTTTTTTTTTGAAAGACCTTTCAGAGACCAGAAGACCAGGGCAAGAAAAGTTATCTTTTTATATCTAACCCTGACTTGAATGGTTAAAACCTTGTCAGTTGATTTCCCCCTCTGATGGGTGTTAGGCCTGAGATGGTTGTCAACATATTCTGTACTTTTTTGTTTGTTTATGTTGGGGTTATCTCAGATGTGTTATGTCATTGGGGTTTATCCTCTTGAATTTGCGTTACATGTTTTTCTGTTTTCCAGTATATGAAACCCAGGATTGAGGAGCCAATAGGGACAACAAATAAAGTAAGGGTTTGGGGGTGGGGGTGCAGTAGGGGGATGTTAAAAAGGAGCTGATGTCAAGGAGTTCAGGAAGGAAAACAATGTTTTGAACCCAATTGTGGTAACAATTGTACAAGACTGCTTGATGTGATTGAACTGTGGAACATGATATCTGTATTAACTCCCAATAAATTGGTTTTGGGGGGAAAAGTAATATAATGATAACTGTACTCACATAAGGTTTTTCTGTGATAGAAAGAAATAAATATTTCTGGCATAAAGAAATAAAAATGCTGATATGACAGTTTTGATTTTCTCAAAAGTCCAATATGAGTGCAATGATCAGTTCTTAGTTTTCTAAAATGTTGTGACTTAGCCAAAAACTTAAGTATCCTAAAAGATGAATTAAACTAAACATAAAACCCTACCCAATAAAGCATACTTAACTAGGTTATGGGTTCTAATTATATGTATAGAAAAATAGGTCTCATAGCTTAATTATAGTTTTGTAAAAATTAGCCTATATGCATTTAAAAAGTCCCTAGAAACACACTTCAAATGTTCATGTGGTAGTTGTTGAGGGGTGGGATGATGGCTACAGTGTATATTTCTTTCATAATCAGGATATAAAAATTGAAAATATTTAGGAAGTTAGACAATAAGTGCTGGTTGGAAGAGAAAGAGATGTAGGTTGATTTTATTTTGCACCAGATCATTCTACACATCATCAGTTTGACTGAATGCAGGGCACTTTGCTGGGATGACATGGAAAAACAAGATGAGCAAACAAAATTCATGGCCTCAAAAAGCTCACAACCTAGGGGGAGTGGTAAAATACATACTCCAAGAACTAACTTCAAGGCAGTTTCAAAGTATTCTAATACTAATCGTGAACACAGAATGGCAGAAGAGCAAGGGAAAGAGAAATTGCTCTAGCTGTAGGGATCACGAAAGGCCAGAGGACATGGTCTTTCTGCTTTGCTTTGAAGAAAGTGGAGGCTTTGCCAAGATAAGACTGTAAGGGAGGGAAAGGGGCTAGCTTATACTGAGTATCACTCTTTTCCAGGTATAGAGAAGTACTTAAACATATGAATAAATGTAATGCTTATATCCATCCTACATGGGAGGTCCTCATACAACTGGGCTATACAAACCAGAAGTTTATTGAAATTTGCTCAAACTCATACATCTAATGGGAAATAGAACCAAAACTTGAAACCAGCCCAGCATTCCTGATTATTTTGCTATACTGCCTCCAGAAAAACATTTTTTTTAAAAAAAAAACAACCGAACCAAAGTGGTTAAAAATCAAAAAGAACCCGGAAGGAAAAACAAAAACGCCCCCCAAGCCTTCCGAAAAGGGAACGGTTTAAGGAACAAAAAAACTCAACCTCCCCCCCCTGAAGTGGGGGGGAATTGAAACCGGCAAGTAAAAAAACAATAAAACGAACAAAAAAACGAAACCCCAATGCCAACAAGAACCAAGTGTACTGCCCCTCTAGGCAAAGGAAAAATGCTGAGGCTTAGAAACGGTGGTAAATAATAAAGTCATGGAAAGAGAAGGAATCTTATACTGAAGGACCTCCAAGATTCATCTCGGTTATGTTACAGTAATTTATACTATTTCTTTTTCCATGAAGTCATCCTTATTGCATCTATTTTTAGGGTCATAAAACTAAGGTTTAAATAGTGCACACATCTATTAAGTAGAAGGACAAAAATTTAAACCCAGCTCTGAGTCCAATGGCAGGGTAAGTCAGACATATGGCTTTACATGTACTATATAATACCCAACACAGCCCTGTTAATTTACTTTCCTCATTTTTAAATTTTGCATAAGAAAATTAAAAAGCAGATAAAGTTAAGTTCTCTAAGGTCAAAGAAGGGAAACCAAAATTTGGCCCCAGGCAGCCTGACTTCAGAACTAGAGTTTTTATTCTCACTCTTGGATAAACTACCAGAAGGCGAGTAAATGAGGCCCAAATCATGGGTGATCTCAGTCATGCAAACTCATTGAAATTGTTTACTATAGGGACTCACAGCCAAATTATATTTGAGAAAGAAAGCCCCTCAAGAGACATACCAAAAGTAGATTCCTGGAATTAAATGCTTAATAAGACACAGAGAGCTTATCTGTAAAGCTTTTCAAATCAGCTTCAGAATGGTTTCCGTTAGGTAGATTTAAATTGCCTAAGGTCAGCTAGGCAAGCACTCACTCCAGTGCAGCTATTCAGCAAGTACTCACCATCTCCTGACAGGTTCCAGCAAGGTGCCATACTATCCTGTTTAGCATAACGGGCATTAAATGTAGCCAGTAGTATATATTGTCTTTGTTATCTAGGGCTGCTGGAACAGAAATACTGAAATAGATGGCTTTAAATAGATTTATTCTTCACAATTCAGGAGGGAAGAAGTCCAAATTCAGGTTGCCAGCTGCAAGAGAAGACCTGCTCTCTCTACTGAGTCGAA
>NW_022111324.1:90867747-90874895 GCF_000313985.2 Echinops telfairi
TTAGATATCTGCCGAAGTGAATCACGACCCAGCTAGGTGGACACATATTTTGAAGTGATACAGTGCAATCAATCACTGACGTTTCTCCAAATTTCATTATGTGTGGTATGGAAATTGCAAGTCGACCAGCTGAGGATCAAATCTACTGCTCAAAGGAAGAAACCTGGTAGTGGTTGGAGTCTTGCTGGGCTGTTAACTGTACGGTAGTTCAAACCCACCACACTGCTCCTACCTGGGAAACCGTGGGTAACCATTCGCAACCGTTCTACTCTGCCCTATATAGTCACTATGGGTTGGAATTGACTGGGTGGCATTAACTTTGTTTTGGGTTTCAATGAAAACCGGAAAGGAAGGGGGGGGGGGCGACCATAAAAGAGATAACATTAAATTTTGACATATCGTTTGGCGTTTGGGCTGCCGAACATTGTACATCAAAACAGCTTCAACACTTCCCGAGGGCAAGCGGTGTGAAAGGCTCCGAGTCATCCCAACATTCTGCATCAATCCTTAATGAGCCCCAGGGCTCCAAGTCCAATGCGCAGCTTCCCAATGCACTTCCCAACTGGTGTCTAAAGTTATGTCCTAGGAATAGATATAAAAAATCAAATGGCCTAACTCAGGCTCCTAAAATGATTCCAGGAAGGCATTCTTTATCAACAAAGATGGACAACAGGGGATAGGAACAGAAAAGTTAAGGAGGAGAAAAGGTCAGCGTCACACCTGCTCCAGTTTTAGAGCAAACAGAATACCTGGGTCAGCGGTCAGTTAAGGAGAAGAAGCTGTGCGGGCAATGAACGCTAAGGCAGAAAAATGACTCTGAGTGGTGTTTGGCCGAGGCTTGAATTTGTTAAATATTTTTGTGTGGATGCCAAAAAAAGGAAAAATTTGGTCGTTCTGCGTGAGAGCCCTCGATCGTTAAGCCTTTCTAGCCCTCTCATAGGAACTCGTGTATGCGGTGGGCCGGTGGAGTCCCATGCACTTTCCTTACACTTTCTCCGCTCCGAATTCCCGGACCCCCTCCTCCCGCCTCAGGGGCCACCTATCCCCAAGTGTAACCACGCACTTACCAGGTGGAGGGCCAAGGGCAGCAGCAGCAGGAAAAGCCACAGATAGAGATGACAGCTGTTGGTGAACTTGCTCTGCTCAGGGTCGTGGTACCAGCCACCCGTGAGCGCGGCCCACACGCCCTGCCGGAGCAGCTGCAGTGCCTGGGACACCATGCCTGCTGCGACCCGGGCGCTGGGACGCGCCACCGCAGCCGCCCTCGGCCTGTCCCGCCCTGCTCGTCTAGCGTCCTCCGCTCTAACACCGGGCCCCGTGGGAGGGACCTCCGCCCCCGCCCCCTTCACCTCCACCTCCGGGGCCAAAGCTGGAGCTGCTCTTCTGCCTAACCCCTCGAGCCGCAGCCTGATAGGGGAACGCCATGTCAGAGCAAGGAAGGATTTTCCCAGGGTGCTCTGAGGCGCTGCTGATGCTGCAGAAACTCCTCCCCGTGCCCGCCCAGAGCCCTCTCCCAGGTTAGGGAAACTCAACCCCTATTCTTTTCCCTCTCCCTCCGCCCATTCACACGTTCCTATGAGAGGGCTAGAAAGGCTTCAAGATCAAGGGCTTTCTCACGCAGTATATAGTAGACACAAAGCCAGGTTTTTCCTTTTTTGGCATCCACACAAAAATATTTAACAAATTCAAGCCACGGCCACACACCACTCAGCATTGCCCGCCCAGCTTCTTCTCCTTAACTGACCGCTGACCCAGATGTTCTATTTGCTGCAGCGCAGGTGCAGGTGTGACGCTGACCTTTTCTCCTCAACTTTTCTGTTCCTGCCCCCTGTTGTCCATCTTAGTGGATAAAGAATGCCTTCCTGGAATAATTTTAGGAGTCTGAGTTAGGCCATTTGATTTTTTATATCTAATCCTAGAACTTAACTTCAGACACCAGTCGGCTATTTATAACATTAACCCGAGTCCTTCCTCACTATTTACATAAGAATCTCTACTAGAAGAATCCTTGAACTAATATTCTCGAGTTATCACTTACAGTATTCTATAACTTACAGGAGGGAGCCCAACACAGAGGATATGGAGGGAAGAAAGCAGAAGTAGGCAGTACATAGTTGACACAAAGCCAGATGGAAACAGGATAGCAAGATTGTTAAGCTGAATACTAGCTATAGTACAAAATGGTTTATAATATTTTAAATTATGCTTATCCCTTCCATAATGTTTAGTATAAGTATATAATTGAACACATTTTCTGGTTCTTTTAGATCCATATTCTAACTCAGTCCTGCTGCCAGAGTGTCGGTTACTTATTTATAGCAGTAGGTGGCACCAGAATACAGTTTACAATACAGTAAAACCAGGCCTTTGACCAGTTCACTCTGGTGTGCCTACCACCATGAATCTGCATTTCCACCATATATATATTTTTATGGTTGGGGGTCACCACAACATGAGGAACTGTATGAAAGGGTCGCGGCATTAGGAGGTGGAGAACCACTGCGCTAAGTAAAACCGTGAGATTTCTGACCTTTTAACTTGAGCTACTCAGTCACCCCTCCCTCTTAATACCAGTGGAATTATAGTCCCTAGCAAATTTGTAGTGAATAAAGAGGAATGTTTTTAGAGTTTTGATAAGAGTTGCTGTTAGGTGCCATTGCGTTGACTCTGACTTACAGTGTGACCCTATGCACAAGACAACAAACCGCCAGCCTGTGCTGCCATTTCACATGTTCCTCCACTTGAGTCCGTTGTAGCAACTACTGTGCCAATCCATCATGTTGGTGACCTTCCTCATTTTCACTGCCCCTCCACTGGACCAAGCATGATGTCCTTCTCCAGGAACTTGTTGCCCTTGACAATATGTCCAAAGTATGTAATATGAAGCCTTGTCATCCTTGCCTCTAAGGAGCACTTTGGCCATACCTCTTCTCAGGCAGATTTGCTTGTCTTTTAGCAGTCCACGGTACTGTCAGTATTCTTCTCCAGCACCACAATTCAAAGGCACCCATTCTTCTTCAGTCGTCCTTATTCATTGTACAACTTTCACATGCATTTGAGACCATGGAAGATACTAGGGTTTGGGTCAGCTGCACCTTAGTCCTCAAAGTAACATCCTTGCTTTCCAATACTCTAATGAGATCTTGTGCCGAAGATTTACCTAATGCAACATGTCCTTTGGTCTCTTGATTGCTGCTTTAATGAGCATTGATTGTGTAGCCTAACAAGATGAAATCCTTGACAATTTCAACCTTTTCTCCCCTTAACATGATGTTAGCTATTGCTCCAGTTGTGAGGAATTTTGTCTTCTTTACATTGAGTGGCAATCCATACTGAAGTCTACAATCCTTAATCTTCATCAGCAAGTGCTTTAAGTCCTCAATTTCAGCAAATAGGGTTCTGTCATCTGCATATCGCAAGTTATTGATATGCCTTCTTCCAACCCTGATGCCACATTCTTCTTCATATACTCCATTGGTCACCGGTAGAACTCTTCAATTATTTGCTCAGCATACAGGTTGAATAAGTATAGATAGAGGATGCAACCCTGATTCACCACATCCTGATTTTAAACCATGTAACATTCCCTTGTGCTGTTTGCACAACTGCCTCTTGATCCATGTACAAGTTCCACATGAGTACAATCAAGTTCTGGAATTCCCATTCTTCTTGAGGCTATACATAGTTTATTATAGTTCATACCGTTAGATGCACAGTCAATAAAACACAAGTAAATACCTTTTTTATACTCTCTACTTTCAGTCAAGATCCATCTGACGTAAGTAAATAATATCCCTTGTTCCATGTTTTCCTCTGAATCTGGCCTGAAATTGACAACTCCCTATCAACTATTGTTGGATGATCTTCAGCAAAAATTTGCTTACATGCAGTATCGATGCTATTGTTCTATAGTTTGAGCATTCTGTTGGGTCACCTTTCTTTAGAATGGGCACAAATATGGATCTCTTCCAGTCAGTTAGCCCAATAGCTGTCTTCCAAATTTCCTGACAGAGATAACTATGAGTGCTTCCAGTGTTTCATTAGCTTGTTGAAACTTTCAAGTGGTATTCCATAAATACATGGAGGCTTGTGTTTGGCTAATGCTTTCAGTACAAGTTGAACTTCTTCCTTCTAGATCATTAGTTCTTGCTTTTATGCTACCTCCAAAATGGGGGGATATTGACTCGTTCTTTTTGTTACCATGACTCTGTGTATTCTTTCCATCTTCTCTTGATGCTTCCTGCATCTTTCAATATTTTGCCCATAGAATCTTTCAAGATTGCAACTACAGACTTGATTATTTTCTTGAGTTCTTTCAGTTTCATATATGCTGAATATGTGCTTCCCTTTGGGTAGTCTGATTCTAGATCTCTGCACATTTCATTATAAAATACTTGGCTTTGCCTTCTCAAGTTGCCCTTTGAGATTTTTCTATCGGCTCTTTGACCTCATCTTTTCTTCCATTTGCTTCAGTTACTTTATGATTAAGAATAAGTTTCTAAGTCTCTTCTGACATCCGCTTTGAACCTTTCTTTCTTTCTTGCCTTTTTAAGGAATGATAGCCTTAATGCCCTACCATGGCTCATCAGGTCTTCTGTCATTAGTGTTTAATACATCAAATCTGTTCTTGACATGTCCTCAAAATTCATGGGGGATACACACAAGGTCATATTTTGGCTCTCGTGGACTTGTTTGAACTTTCTTCAGCTTTATCCTGAATTTAAATATGAGCAACTGATGGTCTGGTCCACCATCCGCTCATGGCCTGGTTTTAGGTGCTGATATTGAGCTTCTCCAGCAACTCTTCACACTGATATAATCAATTTGATTTCTATGTATTCTATCTGGAGAAATCCATGTGTATAATTGCCTTGTGTGTTGTTGAAAAAAGGGATTTGCTATGAACTAGTCATTGGTTTTGCAAAACTCTATCATCTGAGCTCAACTTCATATCTATCACCAAGTTCATATTTTCCAACTACTGTTCCTTCCTTGTTTTTTGCCTTCCAAGTGCCAAGAATTAGCAATACATCTTGATTGCATGTTTGATCAGGTGCTGACTGAAGTCATTGGTAGAACTCTTCGATTTCTTCTCCACTAGCTTTTGTTGGTAGTGTATCAATTTGAATTATAGTTTTATTGATTGAATTTCTTTGAAGGCAGATAAATATAATCTTATCACTGGTATAAATACTAAGACATTAATATTGTATCTAATCTTGCAGTGCCTTAAACAATTTCTATTCCCAGATTACTGCATAGATTTTATTTGACGTAGAGCTCTGCTCAAAAACAAAACTACTCTATCCCTTGGGACATACTGGAAGCAATAGAAATCTGTTAGTAACATATGATGACTGCTTAAAGCTTTTATTTCTGTTGACTCAAGGAACAACTTGTCTAGAACTGTTTAAAGGAATCTTAAAAAACAGATAATGCTAGGATTTTGAGTCAACTTAGCTGGGTCAGGATTCTCAAGGGTTTGGCAGAGAAGTAACAATTTCCCCAGGATGAGATCTAACACCATGTACTCTTTAGAGATGCGCCCTGCTTCCAATATAAGTGGACACTGTGAAAACCTTGCTTGCTTGCATTTTACTAGGTGTGAATTCTACATCTGGCTTATCATTTGACCTCTAGTCCTTCATATTTGAATCAGTGGCCTGCTCTACTGCCTGCTCATCTTAAGAGTCCTCTGCCATCTTTTGCTGGCCTTGAATTCAGTCACCTCTATAGCCAGAAATCTGCTGTCTGATCTGCATATCTATAGTTCACCAATTCCTGTAGCTATGTGAGTCAGGAGAAGTTTCCAGTATGATATGTAACCCACATATGTGGAACTTACCTACTTTTGTAACTTCCGAGGTCATTTCCTTGACATAAACTTCTATCTGAGTAAATATATATAATTTTAATTGGCCTTGCCTCTCTAGATAACCCAGGCGTAGACATTAGGAATTTTGGAAAGGAGTCTTCAGACAGTTTGTGAGGAAATTCCATTATCTTTTCATTCTATTTGTCCTTAAACATTTTAGAGCCACCTTGTATTTCTGCAGATTATGAAAGGTGATGTACATGCCCAGAAAAGATCTAGAAAAAGAAAAGGTCTGATTTTGAGACCCTGGATAAGGGGAGAGTAAAAACTAAGGCTATCTTTATAAAGTGTGAAGGCATATATTCTCACACATATCCCCTTTGCAAAGGTAGAATGAAGTCTTAATGACCTACTGTTGCTGTAACAGAAATATCACAAGTGGATGTCTTGGACAAATGGAAATGTATTCTCTCATGGGTTAGAGTCTAGAAATCCAAATCCATGGTGCAGTTTCAGGGAAAGCTTTCTCTAGATGTCAGCTTTATGGAAAGATCCTAGTCTCCTTTCATTCTTTGGAGATATCCAGGAATTAGCATTAGACAGAGTGCCTCTGGGTCTAGGAGTTTCCAAACACAGGGGACCAGGGTCCAAAGGATGTGCTCTGTACCCAGTTCTTCTTTCTTGGTGGTAGTAGGTCTCTCTGATCTTTAGTTACTTGCTTAATCCTTTTCGTAACTCAACAGAGATTGGCTTTAAATACAACCTAAACTTGCAGATGATATTCTATTCTATAAAACAACTAATTCTGCCTCAATAACATCATAGAGGATAAAATTTATAAAACGAAATAATTACATCACATCATAAAATGTAGAATTCTGAGAATCATGGCCCAGTCAAGTTGACACATACTAGGAGGTGAGGTGGCGGTACATTAGAGGATATTTGGCCTATCAATGGATGGTGTGTTAGTCTGGGTACTTTAGAGAAACAAATCCACAGAAACTCGTGTATAAGAGAGAGTTTTATATAAAGGGTAAGTGCACAGCAAGAAAACATCCCAACCCAGTGCTGGCCAAGCTCACAAGTCCAACATTAACCCATATGTCCAACACCGATCCACAAAGTCCTCCTCCATCTCACAAAACACACTATGATGCCGACTGCAGGAGGAAAGCCGAATCAGTGAGTGTGTAAGCATTCAACACTGGCAAGGGTCTCCACACAGCTGCTCCAGCACCCAGGGCTGCATCAGGTTAGGTCCATGCGGCTTCTCCTTGGGGATGTCTTGCAGGAAATGAGCCTTGCCAGCTGAAGCAGGGAACTGGCTAAG
>NW_022111324.1:90875404-90877932 GCF_000313985.2 Echinops telfairi
TAGCCCATATGTTCAATACCAATTTATGAAGTCCTCTTCAGACTCACGAAACACATGCAGTGATGCTGAATACAGGAAGATCACAGGCCTATGGGTGCAAAGTCAGTGACAATAGAAGCATCTCAGCACTGAAAGGGATCTCCATGTGGCTCCTCTAGGTCCCAGGGCTGCATCAGGAATGTCTCACAGGAAGTGACCAGAGAAAAAGTGTGTGTCTCCCACCTCCAAGGAGGAATATCCAGTAGTTTCCAGAATTCTCAGAAGGTCAAGCCCACACGGAAGCCTCATTGGCTATGATCCAATTGACAGACTAGGCTCCACTTTCACTCTTAATCCTCTCAAGTCCCAAATTGACACCAAATTATGTAACTACCACATACACCTTCTGCCGTCTCCTCTCACCCACATTTGTGTTGTTCGTCCCTCTGGGGTGGGGAGTGAGGATTTTAACATTGGAATAGGTTCGCCCTTTCTCTCCCTTCTTCCCCCACCTCCCCCACTACCCTCATGGTATCACTACTCTCATTACTGGTCCTGAGGGGTTTGTCTGTCCTGGATTCTGTGTCGAGAGCTCTTATCTGTACCCGTGTACATGCTCTGGTCTAGCCAGATTTATAAACTAGAACCAGGGTCATGATAGTGCGAAGAGGAAGCATTAAAGAACTACAGGAATGTTGTGTGTTTCGTCAGTGCTATACAGCACCCTGCCTGGCTCCTCCCTTCCTTGTGACCCTTCTGTGAGGGCATGTCCAATTATCTACAGATGGCCTTTGGGTCTCAATTCCAACCCTCCTCATTCCAAAATGGTTGTTTGTTTTGGGTCTTCTGATGCCTGAGACCTGATCCCATCGACACCTTATTATCATACGGGTTGGTGTGCTTCTTCCATGTGGGCTTTTTTACTTCCTTGCTAGATGGCTCCTTGTTTAACTTCAAGCCTTTAAGACCCCACACGCTATATCTTGTAATAGCTGGGCAACATCAGACTTCTTCACCACACTAGCTTATGCACCCATTTTGTAAGAAGCCAAACTTTTAATTGAAAAGTAAATAACTTTTAAAAAATGTATCAGAGAATGCAGTTGTTGCACAATACAAAATGTAAAAATAAAAATGGTGGAGGTAAACAAAACTGAAATAAAGCAAAATAAGCAGTGGAGTGGCAGTAGAAGCTGGAAGCATGAGGAGAGGAGCAGAAACCTGACACTAGAATAGATATATTACTTAGAATATCCATTTTTTAAAATTATGACATAAAGCAATTATATATATATATATGTATGTATGTATATATATATGTATATATGTATATATATGTATATATATATATATATGATGCAGCAACAGGGTAAAAACAAAACCAGCCAACAGAAATATTCTTAAGGGGGCAGAGATTTTAGACTTAGAAAAAGACTTTAATTCTGCTTTTATAAACACACTTAAAGAATAAGTAGAAACCACATCTCATGAACTAAATGAAAGTATGATAATTATCAATTTTACAAGAACAAAATTTAAATCCTGGAGTTGAAACGAACATATCACTAAAGGGATTCAACCAGAGATTCCAGCTGTCAATAGAAAGAACCAGGGGACTTGACTTGGGAGAGTAGGAGGTGGGCGAAAGGGAGAGAGAGCCAACAAACCCAGGGACAAGGGACCAACAAGAACTCTAAAATCGATGGTGACCAGGGTGTAGAGTGCCTGGTGGGGATTGATAAAGTGCAATGTAGCGAAGAGAAAGTATTGAAAGTGGAATGAAGGTCGAACATGATAGTGGGACAGGAGGAAAGTAAAAAGAAACAGAGGAAAGAACTAGGAGGCAAAAGACATTTATAGAGGCATAAATTTAGCCATGAATATATGTAAATACATTAACATAAAGCGATAGGGATATGGGTCTGTGTATGTATATACTGTTTGGGCCGGGTCCGAGCTAGGCAGCCGTTTGGACTAAGCTGCAGCAGGTCAGGCCCTACATGCACGTGCTTCCCTGCATATCCCAAAGGTCAGCAGCAGATGGCGCCAGATAAGATAACCGCCAGATAAGATAACCAGTGAAACCAGATGTTCTGGGTTTGAAGAAAGCCGCAAACAATTCTTGGAGTTTCCAGACCCTATATGCTAATTACCATAATTGCCAGACATTCCTCACCACCGCTTCAAAAACCCTCGCCCCCAGATGCTGAGCACGACTTCTCTGACCTGTTGGCCTAGGTCACAAAACCTCATCCAGGAGCTTCCCCCGCCCACCCAATAAAGCTATTTCTGTTTCTGCTCTCCCTTGACCTGTCAGTTATGTCTGTCTTCCTCCCTGTACCTCTGTTTTACCTTTACATTTGGTGCCTGAAACCCGGGAGAGGTAGGGACATGGGCTCCGTGCTGTCCCAGCCCTGCTGTAGCTGAGACACAGCCCACCCCTCCTCTCCTCTCGAACCTCCTCCGGAGCCTGTCTGAATGAGCCACTCCTGGTCAGTATCTCTCTCTGTATGTTCTTTCTGCCTCGTTTGTCGCTCTGGACACCGAGG
>NW_022111324.1:90878139-90880206 GCF_000313985.2 Echinops telfairi
TCTGTGTCTCTCTTCGCTCATGTGGCCTCCAGCCTGTTGTCTCTGTGTTTACCTCCTGGGATTCCTGCTGATAACAGGACTCCTAGCACTCGGCTGAGCAGTCACTGAACCTTCTGACTGGACTGGATGGCCCTGCAGTGCTTTCTCTAACATTTTCTGCTTCCCCTTCCTCTCACCATGAACAAAGGCCTGACCAACCTCCATTTTACCGGCCATAAAGCCAGGTCCCCACCCCCCCAACCTCCTCGGCTTCCATAGTGTCTCTCCTCTGATCCAAGGTCCCTGTCTGCCAGTTAAAGCCGCAGGACTGCGCCAGGGAACCTTCCTGTTCCGGAGAGTCCAGGACTCTCCCACTGGGCCCCTAGCTCTGACTGGAACGCCTCTCATGGTTACCAGGCCACCTCCAGACTGATGGGTGTGAACAGGGACCAGGGAACACCCTTCTCCTCTGTCTGTACCCCCTGCAGTTTGAGACACCATGGGAAGTTTTCTGTCCCAACCCCCTAAGGACAGTCCTTTGGGGTGCCTACTGCTAACCTTACTGAATTGGGTTTGGCTCCTGATCTCTGCCCTAAATGCCTGGTCTTTTTTCTGTAACCAAGTTTGGCCTCAATATCAATTGGACAACGAGTTGGCTAGCCAGAGCACTTTCGATTTTAACATTCCCCGCAACCTCAACAATTTTTGTCAACAAGCTCACTAATAATCAGAAGCCCCATATGTTCAGGTCTTTTTCTTTCTTCGCTCCTGTCTCTCTACGACCTGTCACCCTGCTCAAGGTCTCTTAGCCAAACACTCTCTTACTCAGGCCCAGACAGTACTCCCCTTCCGTCTTTCTCCAAACCCCATGACTCCTTGTCTTTGCCCCCAGTAAGGCTTCCTCCACATTCTGGGTACCCCTCACCATCACTTCCATCCGCTACCCCCTCAACTCCCAAAGGCTGAGGCACTGTGCCTCTGATACCCATCCCCTCTCCAGAGCCAGACCCCTCAGACTCCCTGGAGTCTCTCCCTCTCTCCCCTTCCTGGCCTGCTCCCTGCTCAGCCTCCACTTAGCCAATACCCACAGCTTCTAAGAGACCTCTCCCAGATAGGGAAGCAGAGCACAAATCCATGGTCTCCATCCCAAGACCAGCAGTAGGGAGGGGTCAGAAAGCTCGGGGAAGTAACAACTTTAATCGCCTGCTGCACTTTTGATTTCAATATCCTCTGAAATCTCAAAAATTTCTGCCAGTAAATTCACAAATAGTCTGAAATTCTGTACATCCAGGCCGCCTTTTCTCTGCGCTCCCATCCCTTTCTCTGTTTCCTGCTCCCCTTCCCAAATCCTCTTGACTGTGGAGAATTCCTCCTCTCCTCCTGCTTCTGTACCCCCCTCTGGTGTCTGCCTTTTCTGACCTGCCTGAACACCTTGTCTCCCCTCTTACTCATCCCTTTCCAGAAAGTGGCCAGGACTGAGAGTGGTCCGGTTCTTGTTCCCTTCTCTCTCATTGATTTATCTCAGATTGAAAAGCGTTTAGGCTCCTTTATAATGATCCCACCACCTATATTAAGGAGTTTCAATATTTAACTCAAGCTTATGATTTGTCCTGGCATGATAATTTTGTCATCCTTTCCTCCACCCTTCTCTCCCTTAACCCAGCTTGTCAGCATTCCTTTGCCTTTACCTGTAGCCCCTCGTAAAACAGATCAGAGGGAACACATTTTTCTTGCTGTTCAGCAGCACTCCAACCAGGTTCATTTGACTGACCCTGACATAAGCAGTTCCCAGATAAAAACCTGGTTAGAGTTATCAAATTGACAATCAAGCAGGTAGGGACAGACATGCCCACTGTAATAAAATGCTTCAGTGTGTCCTGACTTGGCTTCAGGCCATTTCCCATATAGGAGTCAATTTTGATCATCTTAAGATCACTCGAAAGCCTGACAAGAATCCAGCCACCTTTTTAAGCTGCTTAACTGACGCTTTACATTAAAAGCTTGAAAAAGCAGAAGAAAGGCCCTCAAACCCAGGTCCGAGATTTAGTGAATATGGCAGCTAAGGTTTTTAACACCCATGAGGAGCAG
>NW_022111324.1:90881322-90882864 GCF_000313985.2 Echinops telfairi
CTCATTCAGCTGCTATCTGTTTAAGCCTGTGCCCCACCCCCACCACTCAGCGTTTAACTCTAAATAAACACTAAGTCATAAAGGACCTCCAACCATTGACTTCGGCTGAGCAAATAACTAAATGTGTAAATGTTTCCACAGAAGGACCTTGTTTTCCAGTTACTGCATGTAGTTCCTCAGCTCAGCCTATGTGGTCAGTATGAATTAGCATGGTTACTCCCCACCCAAAGGTTGAGAAGAGCAGCATTCCAAATCCATCCTGGTCTCTCTACCTTCCTGCAACAACAGCTCAAGAGTGATGTTATCAGGATAATAAATCAGGGCTAGTAAGGCAAAGCATAGCTGTATTCCTACCTGTCCTTGTAAACCTTAGTTTTGCCTCCTCCCTGGAAGTGGCAGAGATTTCCAGTAGAGCCTTAGACCACAGCATGCTCCAAACACAGAACTTTAACAGACAACTCCAGCTGGTCATGGAGACTCCACTTCCGAGTCTCTCACCTCCTTACGACAACTTACATCCCTGGCACAGGTAACCCTTCAAAACCATCGTGACATGGCCGAAAAAATTAAAAACATCAGTGGGGCACCACCAGCCCTTCCTCGTGGTTTCAAAGTCCTGTCATGACCTGGATCATGTGCCTTGTAAGACCTCTGATAATAATCTGTGTACTATTACATTTAGCTCCGTGTGTGTTTGGATTTTTGCAGGAATGAATGAAAAATATCTCAAATCTGACCTTCAATCAGCTTCTCCACTCTTACAGTCTGCTACCGACCAACCCGGCCGAACCTTCAAACTCTTAATCACCCCATCTTTGCCCTATCTCAGCAGGAAGCAGTTAAGATAGAATGTCGCCCATTACCATTATTAAGAAGTTTGGAATGTTTGGGCCCAGTCTGAGCTAAGCAGCCCTGTTTGGACTAAACTGAAGCAGGTCATGCCCTGCACGTGCTTCCCTGCACATCTCAAAGGATCTCAAAGGTCAGCAGCAGACCGTAGTCACCAGATAAGATAACTGCCAGATAAGATAACCAGTGAAACCAGATGTTCCAGGTTCGAAGAAAGTCACAAGGAGTAGACAAGCAATTCTTGGAGTTTCCAGACCCCATATGCTAATTGCCATCATTGCCATACATTCCTCACCACCCCTTTAAAAGCCCTCACCCCCAGCTGCTGAGCATGACTTCCCTTATCAGGGGCCCCCCTAATAAAGCTATTTCTGTTTCTGCTCTCCCTGTTCTGTCAGTTATGTCTGTCTTCCTCCCTGTACCTCAGTTTCACCTTTACATATACATATATATTTAAATGTTAAGTAGTAAGGTAGCAGACAGGCATTGGGTCTCTACTCAAGTACTCCCTCAATGCAAGAACACTGGTCTAATAACCTGGAATTCTGTGGTGCTCACCTTCCCAATAAAATTGCTGAAGAACAAAATGGGTACATAAGTAAAAGTGGTGAAGAAAGCTGTTGGTGCCCAACTATTAAAAAATATAGCATCTGGGGTCTTAAAGGCTTGAAGCTAAACAAGTGGCCATCTAGC
>NW_022111324.1:90883975-90886352 GCF_000313985.2 Echinops telfairi
GGACCTGTGATGATTTGTAGGGACCCCTCTCCCTTAAACTCACATATCATAACTCCAGTTCTACTTTACAAATCCAACTAGAATGGAGAATGTACAATGGTACAGATATGAGCTCTCAATGGAACTCAGGAGAAATAAACCCCTCAGGAACAGCAGTGGGAGAGGCGATGCCATGAGGGCAGGAGGAGGGCAGGGAGAGGAGGAGGAGAAATGGGGAAGTGACTACAGTGGCGTATAACCACCACCAACCCTCCCCAGGGGCACAAACAACAGTAGTGCGTATAAAAGGAGATGGCAGGCAGTGTTAGATATGAAAATAATAATAATTTATAATTTATCAGGGGTCCATGAAGGTGGGAGGGTGGAGGAGGGAGGGGGAAAGAAAGAGGAGCTGGTACCAAGGGCTTAAACAGGAAGAAAATATGTTGAAATTGATGATGGCAACATATGTATAAATGTGCTTCATATAATTGATGTATGGATTGTTAGAAGAGCTTTAAGATCCCCCAATAAAATGATTTATTTTTGAGAACTTGAAGATAGAACAACAGAGATCATCTCTTCTGAGAAGCAGAAAGTAAAGCAAATGCGGCCTGTGGAACACCATCACACATAAAAACTTAGATGGGTTAGAAAGAAAAAGGGGCAGAAACAATATATTAAGAAATTTTTCCACATTTGAGGAAAAGCACTTTAGAGACTCAGTGAATTCTGAGAAGCACATACTCAAGGATCCACATCTCGACATAGCATGGCTGATGAATGGAAAAATTAATAATAGACATCTTACTTTGATTTCAAAGATTTTCTTATCCATGAAACCAAATGTTATTCACTAAAAAAAGACTCAAACTACAAAAGCTCATTAAAAACTGTTCTATAGCAATGTAAATTTACCTTATCCTCCTAGAAGAGGGAAATTGTCCATCCATTACCTACCAATTTAAATCTAAAAAACTTCAAGGCTGAAAATGAGTAGAGACAAATTATTAGCAGGCAGGCCAAAAGTATTCTGATTTCAGTTGATCTCAGTAAAGTAGGTAAACATGGCTCAATCAGTCATGCTAAAATTAGTCAATAAATGATCTGAATTTCTCCCTCCTTTTCTCTTTAAAAGTCTGATTTTATCTCACTTCTTGCAGCCATTGCTTTTTCTGGAATGAAAAATGGCCTCTTTATATGTACATTGAAAAACTGCTTGATATGAGGAGGGTGGAGGGAGGGTGGGGTGGAAAGAGGGACCCAATTACAAGGATCTACATATAACCTCCTCCCTGGGGGATGGACAACAGAAAAGTGGGTGAAGGGAGATGTCGGACAGTGTAAGATAGGACAAAATAATAATAATTTATAAATTATCAAGGATCCAAAAAAAAATTATCAAGGGTCCATGAGGGAGGGGGAGCAGGGGGGGAGGGGGGAAAATGAGGAGCTGATACCAAGGGCTCAATTAGAAAGAAAATGTTTTGAGAATGTTGAGGGCAACAAATGTACAAATGTGCTTGACACATGGATGTATGTGTGGATTGTGAAAAGAGTTGTACGAGAGCATCCAATAAAATGACTTAAAAACTGCTCAAAATAAACTTTTGATGAGTTTTGATTATCTTAAATAGTCAAATTGATCAAAGTGAAAGACCAACAGAAATGTGGTGAAGCAATTAGGTGGTGCCTGGCTGTCAGAAAGAAAAGCATGTGAAATCTTCAAGGCTTGCCTTAAAACAGCAGTCATCTAAGTGAAACATCACATAAGTCCACATGGAAGAAGCACACTAGCCAGTGTGATCCAAGGATTATAAATAATAATATCCATTTCTAGAAGGAATGGTATCAGAGCTTAAATTGTGAATACCCCATTTGCAGAAGAGTATGAACCAATAGGTGACATCATGATAAATGCAGAAAAGGTTGAAATTATCAAAGATTTTGTCTTGCTTGTAGCCACAATCAATGCTCCTGGAATCAGCAGTCAAGAGAGCAAAAGACATGTTGATTAGCTAAATCTGCTGCACAAGATCTCGAGAGTATTAACAAGCAACAATGTTACTTTGAGAACTAAGGTGCACCTGACCCAGGCTATTTTATTTTCCACATCTCATATGTGTGTCAAAGTTGGACTTTGAATAAGGAAGACAGAAGAAAAATCGATGCATTTGAATTGTGCTGGAGGAGAATATTGAATGTACCATACCGTGGACTGCGAAAAGGACAAACTCATCTGTCTTGGCTAGAATTTTCCTTAGAAGTAAGGATGATGGCTGTGGGGTTAAGGGGGAGAGGGAACCCCACAAACCATCATAGGTCCGGTAGGCACAATTGTTCAGCGATAATAAGTAGAGATTATAGTAAAGTCATAGAGAGCATGAGAGTTAGAGGA
>NW_022111324.1:90886695-90903363 GCF_000313985.2 Echinops telfairi
GGACCCTAGATTCATGATGGCAGCCTAACCTTGGTCATCCTTGGGTGGGTTTGACCTCTGTGGTGTCTCCTACAAGGAGGCAGACAACTACTTTCCTTATCAGAAGGAAGCCCTACTTGTTGTGGGATAAACAGTGGTGTCTGCTTGGTCTAGACAGCTGATAACTCTGGGCCTTATTTGTTGTGGGATAAACAGTGGTGTCTGCTTGGTCTAGACAGCTAATAACTTTCAGGGAGAATGACCCCCAATCCACTCCTGATGACCTCCAAGTGTACAGTCATACTCAAGCAGCTAAGTCTGGTATATATTTGGGGGAGACAGCTGGAGATAAATCCTTCTGTTTCCCACAGATGGCAAGGCTTCATCTTACGTACTTTGGACATCTTGTCAGGAGAAACCAGTCCCCGAAGGACAGAATGCTTGGTAAAGTGGAGGGGCAGTGAAAAGAGAGGGATAGACACAATGGCAGCAACAATGGACTCCGGCATAAGAGCAATTGTGAGGACGGCACAGGACTGTGCAGTGTTTCTGTTAGATCTCTCTGGAGCTAGATATACCTTGGTCCTTGGCTCCGCGCGAAAAAGAATTCACACCTGGTTCGTGATCCAAGTGAGTTTTATGAGAGTTTGAAGAAGTTTCAGGTTTACACGGCACCCAAGGGGCTCCTCCCGAGCGTACAGCTTGTCTGGAAACTGCTCTGTATCACGCAAAAGTGTCCCAAAGTTCCTCCAAAGTTCTGCGCCAAAGTTCTCTGCCGCTCGACTCCGGGCTTCTGCCTTTTCAAGGATTCCACGGGGAGGCGTGGTGGACGACACCTGATCAGCCCCATTGGCTGAATTGAATTCACCTGGCCTAGGTGGGCCAATTCAGGTTCACAGCCACGCATGCCTACCGGAGGGAACCCTGAGCCTCTGGGCATGTGCAGTGCGCCACTCCTTTGTTCCCATAGCTTGGCCCTCTGGGCATGCGTTAACGGACATTCCCCAGCCTTATGCTAGTCTACCTAACAGTTTCCTTCTGCTGTGCATAGGGTTGGAACCAACTAGATGGCACCTAACGATAACAACAAGAAGGATGACTTTGGGATCCCAAAAGCCATTTGAAGCCCCCTCTCCACCCCATGGATTAAGTCTCTTATGAATCCCTTCTGAACATAATCTAGGGATGCAAATAGCATTGCCAGTAGTCACAGACCATTATAAAGTGCATTATGGCAGATGTAGTTAAATTAAAATGTAACACATTATCATCAACCTCCCTTTGACCAATTTTAAATTTGTTCCAATTTTTAATATTTTCTGCTTTACTTTCAATTGAGGGTTTTCTTTGTTTTAGTTTGTTATTATTGTTGGATTTCTTGTTTATTTATGATTGGGGTTTTTCCGGAAAAGAAAACCAAGAAAAGGAAAACCAAAAAAAAAAGAAACGAAATAACAAATTCCCAAGGGAAAGCCAAGGAAAGGTGGGGGGAAAAGAAAGGCCAAAAACAAAGAAGAAAAGAAAAAAAAAAAGGTCTAAAATTGATTGTAGTGGTTATTGCACATTTAATAATGATTGTACTATTGAATTGTATGATATGTGAATTATAGCCCCCCCCCTTTTTTTTTCCAAGTAAAACAAGCATCAATGAATTTTCAAGGATATTTGTCATACAGTGTATGCTCTCTGACCACACTGGAATTAAATTAGAAATCAACAACAGAGGAGATTTTGGTAAACCCACAAATATGTGGAAAGTAAACAAGGCACTCCTAAATAACAGATGGATCAAATAAGAATGTATACACATTTTTGGAGCTGAAAATATGTTCATTTTTCCTATAGAACCTTTCAATATTGCAACCTGAGGCTTGAATTTTTTCTTGAGTTCTTTTAGTGTAAGATATGTTGGGGTTTTTTTGGGGGGGGTGAGGTTGTCTTTTTAACTCTAGGTCTTTGTACATTTCATTGCAATACTTTACTTTGTTTTCTTGAGCTCCACATTCAAATTCTCTATTCAGCTCTTTGACCTCATTATTTATTTTACTTGTGTAGCTAGTCATTGAATGTTCAAGAAGTTTCAGAGTCTCTTCTGACACCCACTTTGATCTTCCTTTCTTTCCTGTCTGTTAGTCCAGGTTGGCTAGAGAAACACACTCAAATATGTAAGATAGAGCTTTATATCAAAGAGCAATTATATATTGAGAGAACATCCCAGCCCAGTTACAGATCAAGTCCTAAAGTCCGATTTTAGCCCCTAAGTCCTATACTAGTTCATAAATCACTCTTCAGACTCACATAGTCACATGCAATGATGTAGAATACAGGAAGATTACAGGCCAAAATCTTGTGGATTCAATGATGGTGGAAGCATCTCCAGCCATCAGCATGGCTCCATGAGGCTTGTCAACAGGAAGGTGAAGGTGGCAGAGAGAGAGAGAGAGCCACCTTCAGGGAGGAAGAGAGGCTGTGACCTGATTGACAGACTAGACGCCATCCCTTCATTCTCTTTATCAATTTGACATGAAATCATTTAACTACCACACTCTCTAATGACCTCCTGTTTTCTTCTTTAATGAGGTGCTTGATGCCATTCCACAGCTCATTAGGTCTTCCTCATTAATGCTCAATGCAGCAAATCTGTTCTTGAGATGTTCTCAAAATTCAGGCAAGACATACTCAAGGTCATATTTTGGCTCTCATAGACTCGTTTTAATTTTCTTCAACTCAACTTAAACTGACATATGAGCAGTTAATGGCTTTGTTTTGGCTGACAATATTGAGCTTCTCCATCATCTCTGCACATATGCAGTCAATTTGATCTGTGTATTCCATCTGGAGAAGTCCATGTGTATAATCACATGTTGTTGGAAAAAAGTGTTTGCAATGAAGAAGCAAAATTTCTACCATACGATCTTCAGTTTCATTTCTTATCACCAAAGCCATTCTTTACCAACTACTGTTCTTTCCTCTTTGTTTCCAATTTTTGCATTCCAATTGCCAATAATTATCAATGCATCTTTATTATGTTTGATCAATTTCAGATTGAAGAAATTGATAGAATTATTCAATTTTTTCCCTCACTAATGTTAGTAAGTAGTGCATGTGAGAGACCGGTTTGACTAGAGAAACAAATCCAGGGACACTCATATGTGCAAGAGAGAGCTTTATATCAAAAAGTAATTATATATCAAGCAAACATCCCAGCCCAGTGCAGATTAAGTCCATAAGTCTGATACTAGTCCATAAATCACTCTTTGGACACACCCAGCCACATGTAATGATTCAGAATGCTGTAAGATCACAGGCTGGTGGGTGCAAAGTCTTGTAGATCCAAGGGCAGTGAATGCATCTCTGGGGCTCTGGCTACCATCAGGATGGCTCAAAGTGGCTTGTCAACAGGAAGGTGAAAGCAAAGAGAGGGTCCAACCTCCAGTGAGCCATTTATCTCAGTTGTGCCTTCAAATGAGGTCTTCAAACTGCACCCTGATTGATAGGCTAAGCTACACCCCTATACTTTATCTATCAAGGTGACACAAAATTATGTAACTACTACAGTGCAGAAATTTGAATAACATTTATAGGCACTAAATTCCCTTTATGCAGACAGATATTACCCAATCACAGACAGCATTGTACTTCAAGATATATCTTGAAATGTCCTTTTGATTATGGCATCATTCCTCTTTCATTTTTCATTTCCAGCATAGTAAACCATATGATTTTCTGATTCAATCTGGTCAATACCAGTCCATTTCTGCTCAGGAATGCCTAGCACTGGGTTTGGCAAGCTATGGTTTATCAACCATATGAATCTTTTTCAGTCTGTACATGGGGCTTTGAAATAAAATTGAAAATTGTGATAGCACATTATTCGGATAGTGGCTGTCAAATTATTTTTATATTGTTGTGAGAGACAGGATTAGCTCATATCAAAAGTTTGCTGGCCCCTGGCCTAAGATATTGATTTTTATTTGTCCTATTTCATTTTTGGTGGATTCCAATATTCCTTGCTTCATTCTTGGAATATTACAGGTTCCGATGATTCATCAATGGTTGTGGTTGTTTCTTCTCATGTTGAGTCATGCCCCAACAGCAAATGAGGAGCCCCAAAGCTTTCCTCTATCCTCGACATTATGGTTGACTCAACTGTGCGAAGGCAGCTTTTCTTCAGTCATATTTTGAGTGTCTGCGAACCTGAGTGGCTCATCTTCTGACGTTATTTCTGACAATGCGCCGTTACTTATGAGGCTGTCAATATCTGAGAGTGTTCCACTGCTACTTGTAAGTTTTCAATGGTTAATGCCTCAGAAGTGGACAGCTTATTCTTTTTTTGGATAGTCTTTTCTTAGCCTGAAAGCTCTACTGAAACTGTTCACCTTCGATGACCTTGCTGGTATTTTAAATACTAGTGACATACCGTATATATTCGGGTATAAGCCGATCCGAATATCAGCCGAGGCACCTAATTTTACAACAAAAACTGCATTAAAAATGTGCTGAAAAACTCGGCTTATACACGAGTATATACAGTCACTTCCAGCACCACAGAAACACTCAAGCCACCCCATATGACAAACTGACAGGCAAGTAATCAACCTCCTGCCATAATCCACCCCCACCCCACCCCTCTGAAAACCAAATTCACTGCAATGGAGTCTATTCTGACTCACAGGGAGCCTATAGGACAGGATAGAACTTCCCCTGGGGGTTCTCAGACTTTAACTCCTTACAGGAGTGGAAAGCCTCATATTCAGTAGTTTCGAATTCCTGACCTTGCAGCCTAATGTATAACCACAATAGCTAGAGACTCACTGCCATGGAGTCAATTCTGAGTCATAGCAACCCTATAGAGAGTCTCCAAAACTGCAAATCATTATGGAAACAAATGGCCACATTTTGCTCCTGAGGAGCAGCTGGTGGACTGCTGTATTGCCAACCAGCAGTCCAATGCTTACCTGACATTGCTACTGGGGCTTCTTACAGAATCCTTAGTTGTATTTATTATCAACTGTAGTAAAAGAATGTGCACTCCATAAAGTTAGAAATTGCTCTAATGAAATATTTCTTAAATTTTTATTAATACTAATATTTATATTAGTATTAATAATAATACTACAATTGTTTTGTAAAATCTTTCTACATTGAATTATACCTATTAATTGCATCATTGTTAGTAACTGAGCAGAATCCTTTTTTACTATTTTACCTTGTTTTCCTGTAATTGCTACTTAATTCTCAAAATGTTACTGCTATAGGTTCACAAATACTAATTATTGTAGTATACATGATACACAATAATATGCAAAATACACAATATTATAGCTAAAACATCAGAAAATTTGACAAAATCAGCAGCTATAAAAACATCATCAACAATGAACACAACAATGAGTACTTGTAAAATACCATCTCTGCTTGTTATTCATACAGATTCCAAGTGGGTTTTTTTGTTTCGTTTTGTTTTGATTTTGGTAATAATGAGGGCTCTGATCAGAGTGCCTTAGAAGTTTCAAACACTAGAGGACTGTAAAGTTTTAGTCATAAGGGTGAATTGATACATGTAAGCTGGGCTCATGGAACATGTTTTTGTTGTTTAACTGCAGGGACATTTTTCCAATACGTTTCTGCTGAAACACTGCACAACACTTCTTGACAGTCACTTTGGCGTTGCCTTTGTTCTCCAGGGAGTCCACATTTCCGTACTTCTTGGTGGTTCTATGACTTGATTTATATGTGGGGCTGGAAACATCACATATAAATTTACAGATATAGGGGCTTCCGTCCACTCGACTTTCTTCCCCGACATGGAACTCTGTCCTGGGAGCGAGCTGTGCTGCAGCCGCTGAGTGCAGCAGCCCAGTGCTGCTCCAGTGGATGCCAACGACCCGAGATTTGATGAAGTCACTCAAAATAATAAAGATATTCTGTTGAAAAGCATAGCAGAAACCCTTTGGAATTGCTTACCTCTAGAAACTATGCTTTCCCCAGAACGTCTAACCCTTCAAAATATACAGCAACAGCCAGAACCCACAGTTTACATTGATGCATTTCTTTACAATGAAGGCTATTGATTCATTTGGTGAAGAAGGAAAAGTGAGCAGAAACTACTGCAGAGTGTGTGGCGCACAGCAGACAACACCCCATAGGATTTATTTCTGAATTCTTCCTCATGGAATTGAAGTTCATTTATCATCAAGTATTCCCTCACTTGTTGGGAAACATTGGGGTTGATGTTGGCTCCAAGCTTCACACAGTCCTTTATGGGAATTATCTTTATAGTTCAGCATTGCAACAATATGAAGTAGAGATGAATACTTTTCCCAATTTCAGGAAATGGTCGTAAAAAAATATCAGTTCACTGATAGAATAAAGGTGCTTCAGGCAAACATCTGTACCTAAGGTTAACTTCTGCAAAATGCTGATGTTATTATAATGAATAATGAGTCAACAGAGACATCTTGAGACTGGTCTAAGACTTAGAGAACCTTGTTCTGTCTGCTTGCTCATGATCAACAGTTGTTTCCTGTGGCTATCCTGAAATAGGAGCTAATGTAAAACATCAGTACATGACTCTTAAGGTAAAAATTCCAAAGTAACAGATATTTTCTATTTATTCTGATTTCAAAAGGATGCTATCAAGACAGCCTATTTTACTGTTGGTTTCCTCCCTGTGCCACTTTCTAGAAAAACAAATTTTATTCTCTAACTTGGAGTTAGTGAATTGGTTTAGCTGCTCTGGGGTACAAACCCTTATTAGTGGTAACACACACATGCATGCACATACCACACACACATAAACACATATCACACTCATACACGCATATATGAGGGGGTACCCCTCCCCCAAAAAACAAACAGAAAAAGCTTCTCTGATGTGAAGGGGGATAGTGAATTGGAGTTTGTTCCACCCAGTCAGACTGTTAATCAAGCTTTCTATTTAGAGCAGCTGTTCTCAACCTGTGGGTCGCGACCCATTTGGGGGCCTCAAGACCCTTTCACATGAGGTCGTCTAAGATCATCAGAAAACATATTTCCAATCGTTTTAGGAACCAAGCTACCACTCCTCTATCCATCTCCAGGTGGGTCCACCCTCAGGCAGATATGCCCACATGCGAGTACCTGGTGTGAAGACTGTTACACATGCTACATTATGCTTTATAATTAGAATTAAATATTTCACAATATATAATTACATATTGTTTTGTGAGTAATCACTATGCTTTAATTATGTTCAATTTGTAACAATGAAATTCATCCTGCATAACAGGTATTTATATTATGATTCATAAGAGTAGCAAAATTACAGTTATGAAGTAGCAATGAAAATAATTTTATGGTTGGGGTCACCACAACATGAGGAACTTTATTAAAGAGTCGCAGCATTAGGACAGTTGAGAACCACTGATTTAGAGGTTCTGAAAAGATTGTGTAACAGTGTTCAACATAAAAAGGCCCGATTTGTGGCAGACAGGGGACTGGTTTTGCCACCACAACAATGCACCTGCTCATGCAGTCATCTCAGTGCACCAGTTTTGGCCAAAAACAGCATGCCTCTCTTAGCCCATGCACCTTACTCACCTGCATCTTACTCACCTGACCTCACTCTATGCAACTTCTTTTTGTTTCTGCGAATGCAGAAGGACATGGAAGGACAGTGATTTGACCATGTAGAAGAAAAAAATGAGGGAGATGCTATCAGCCATCCAAACAGATGAGTTTGAAAAATGTTTCCAAGAATGGAATCACAAAGTTGACAAATGTATTAAGTATAATGGAGAGTACTTTGAAGGTGATAAGGTTAATTTGTTAAAAAATTTTTTTAATACATAGCTTAAAAAAAAAATCTGGTTTTAGGAGGGTACCCTACGCATACTATACATACACTACATACACACCATACACACAACACACATGCATATATATATACTACACACACAGAGTGCTCTCACCTAATACTCCTCTCTCATTCTGGCTGGAGGCATTCTGGATTCCTCACATGCCAGGCATGTTTCTGCATCAAGACCTTTGCACTGCCTTAAATGTGCTCCGCACACAGCATCTCAACCTCACTCCTTCACTTTTTAAAATTCTTTACGCTATCGCCATCTTTTCAATGGAGTATTCCCTGACCACTTTGTTAACAATAGCGCACTTCCAGTTCCCCTGCTCCTCTCTCTTTTTCTGATAGCATTACCCTTGTTGTCAGGAAGAACTGGAGGCTTCAAGCCTCTCCTCGCCCAGTTCCTGTCACACTCCTGAGAAAGTATTCAGAAAAGAGACAGGGAAAAAGCTCTAGTTCATTTAAGGGTATGGCCAGCATGGTGGTGCACATGGTCTGAGCTGTCTGAGAGCCACGTTAGATTGAAAGTCAGATTTTTATAATACTGAAGTCGGGTCTTACAAGTTCTTTGTAGTACCTGCCCTTTATAGATATGCGTGCACCTGAAGTTCATGCTGTGTTCTTGATGTCTGGCCAGAACACAAGAGTCAATTCAGTCATTTGTGAGGCTTGTATGCATATCCTGCTATCTCAGTCACACCCTTTTACTGTCTCCCCTCCCTGTGTTGGGAATCCCTTCCCATTTGAAAATCATTGATAAAGACAATGTAGCTTCTCGGTGCAGAGCACCTCCTTCTGTGCTGGAATTCCTTCCATTGTTCCATTTCTTTAACACAAATCTGCCTGGCCCAACATGAGGGGATGTGGTGTCCCCAATAGCCAGGATTCACGAATCCAGGATCTGTGGGTTGGAAAGAGGAGTGACACCACTCACTATATCTCCTAGTGACATATTTGCAGTATTTTTGCTTTGTGTCCCAGAGTCCCTGTGCTCTTCAAGTACAGAGGTCCTAGTTCCAAAGGGAGGAATATGCCACCCGTAGAAACATAGTACTCATTCCATTGAACCGGGAGTTAAAAATGCCCCCGGAACATCTGGGGCTTCTCATGCCTCTGGATAAACAGGTAAAGAAGGGTGCAACTGTATGAGTGATGTGATTGATCCTGGTTACCAAAGGAAAATTGGATTGGATTTACGTAATGAAGGTAAAAAAGACTATGTTTGGAATCCAGGAGATTCCTTAGGTTGTCTCTTAGTACTACTGTGGTAGTACATAATCTGCTGTCAATTTGAGACTTTTAAGAGTGAAGGGGTGGAGTTTAACCTGTCAATCAGATTGCAGCTTGATGACCTCATTTGGAGGTGCTAAAGAGATGAAGGGCTCGTTGGAGGCAGGACACACCTTCACTCCCTGTGAGTCAGTGCCTTGGAACTGGAGGAGCCACGTGGAGACCCCTGCCAGCACTGAGATGCTTACACCACCACTGGATCCACAACATTTTCCACCCACTGGCCTGTGATCTTCCTGCCCTAGGCATCATTGCAGGGGTTGAAACATGAGTCTGAATAGGAATTTACATCAGATCTATGGGCTAATATCGGACTTATGGACTTGATCTAGGCTGGCCTGGGATGTTTTCTTAATATGCAATTTCTCTTTATATAAAGCTCTTTCCTATGCATATATGAGTGTCTATGAATTTGTTTCTCTAGTCTACCCGGACTAACTTAACCCGGACTAAATCACCAAGTCCTGTGATTAAAGTCAATGGTAAGCTAGAGCACCCTGATTCTGACATGACTACTAATAATTCAAACTATTCAGGAATGAAGGTTTGGGTCACCCCTCCAGGCAAAGAACTACAACTAGTTGAGGTATTCACTGAGGGCAAAGAAAATAGGGATGTGTCATGGAAGAAGGTCATTCTAAATACTAGCTATGGCCACATGGACAGCTGTAGAAACATAGACTATAACTTTCATTAGAAATTCCTATTTGTATGTATGCACCAAATATTTTTGTGTTGTTCATTTATTAAATATAAGATGAAAATGAGGTTAGTGCATTTTCAATTGCATGTGTATGTTAATTCTATATGTTGGGGACAAGTATGATTTTATTTTTGTCTTTGGTAATTATTGCTTTAATTTTCTTTAGCTTGAACCTGAGCCTGGTTTTAGCTGCTGACACTGAGTTTCTCACTGGCTCTTCCCATAGATTTGCTGTTGAAAAAGGGTATTTGCTATGAACAAGTCATTTGCCTTGCAATATTCTATCACGTGATCTCCAGTTTTCTTTCTATCACCAAGACCAGATTTTCCATTTACTATTCCTTCCTCTTTCTTTCCAACTTTTGCATTCCAATGCCCAATAATTATGAATGCATCTCTGATCAATTTCTGACTGAAGTTGTTGGTAGAATTCTTCGAGCTCTTCGCCACTAGCTTTTGTGTTTGAAGCACAATTTTGAATAAGAGTTGTATTGATTGGATTTCCTTTAAAGCAGATAGATATAATCCTTCAAGGCAGCCTTTTGAAACATCCTTTTTGACAATGAATACCATGCCATTCCTCTTGTGTTATTCCCAGCATAGTAAATCATATGATACTGATTTTTAATAGCCAATACCAGTCCATTTTAACTCGCTAATGCCTAGGATATTGATCCACATGCATTTCTTTTAATTTTTGACCGCTTCCAATATTCCTAGACTCATCCTTTGCATTTCCAAGTCTTGATTACTAACAGATTTTTGCAGGTGCTTCTGCTTACAAAGACCGGTGCCTCATCAGCAAATGAAGATTCTGAAGGCTTCACTCCCACCGGTTTTACCTGACTCACGTCCCCATGGTTACTCCACTCCGAGACTCCAGCTCCTCTCACTCTCCGCCACTGTATACCGAACTTTGGTTCCCCGCTCTGCTCCTGGAACACAGAACAGCAACCAACACGTAGTAGGTTCTTGATGCACATTGACTCAAAGTTAGAACTACTGTGCTAAATCGAGTACATTTATTTTTAAAGAAATACAGGATATAGGTAGGGATTTATATTCTTAGACTGCCCCTAAAGGAATTGAAAGTTGCCACTAAAATTACAATAAAATTTTACATTTGAGATTAGACTAATATAAATGGAGTAGATGATAAAGAGAAGAGAAATAATACATCAACCGATGCAGACAGACCAGAGGTTTCATAGGCAGTAAAGGTGACCCTTATATTTGGCTCTGATAGCATCCTGAGCAGACAAACCAGAAGAATATCAGTCTGTTACGTTTTTAGGGGACAAACTATAGTGATGCCTCAGGGAGAGTGAAGCTTTTCTTAGTATGTGGACTTGATGAAAGCTTTAGATTCTGGGTCCTATCATAAACAATCTAGAGGTGATACACGAGTATGTTTCCTACAGCTGTCTCTTCCAGAAGCCCCCTTTCTGAGAGAAAGCACCTTTGTTCAGGAGCAAAGACTGGGATTAAGGCATGCTTTTTGACATGTCCCTTTTTCCTGTTGTTCAAAGATTGTGCAGACGGCGTTTTCTTCAAATAATCATCCGTTAGCTAAATCTTAGCCAGCAAATCAATCATCACAAGAGCTTGGTTTTAAGGTTGTGAGAGCATCTGATTAAGGACCCTTGGTGGCCTAGGGAGTTGAGCAAGGTTATGCAGGTTATGCAAGGTCAGCAGTTTGAAACCTTTACTGGTGGAAAAAGAATAGGCTTTCTACTCTGGGAAAGATTTACCAAAGTCTCAGGAAGCCACGGGGTCAGTTTTCTGTCCTGTCCAGTCACTCTGAGTCAGAGTTCTTTTGATGGCAGTGAGTTTGCTTTTGAGAGTTTGGAGTGTTCTTAAGGGAAGACTCCTTTATTGTAAGACTCACCTGTAGATGGAGAGCTGATATCTGGAACACGTGACGCCTTTGCCTATAAGTAGTAGAAATTTCTACTCAAAATGACTTGAGCCCAAATACTTGCATTATCTCACATAACTGGAAGTTCATAAGTGGCCCAACACTGTGCTAACTTAAGATGGTTAATTTGTTATCAATTTAGCTGAGTCATATTACGTGTTTGGTAAAACACTACTCTAGGCTCTAGTATGAAGTAGCTAAGAAAACAAAAACAAACCCACCCGCATCGAGTTGATTCTGACACACAGCAATGCTCTGGGTTTCCGAGGCTGTACACCTGTATGGGAGCAGATAGCTGCATGTTTCTCCCGAAGGGAAGCTGATGGGTTTGAACTGCTGAACTTGCAATTAGGAGTCCAAATCAATTGGCCTTCTCATTACCTGCTTCATAGACAAACATCTTCAGCCAAGTGAAACCAAGTCACTGCTATAATAACATGTAGGGAAGGGAGAGACAATTTCTGTTGGAGGCATTTGGGAAGGATTCTTGCAAAAATAAAGGCAAATGTTGCTTCTCTGGTGGTGTTTTTTGTATGGCCTGCCTTTCTGTCAACTCCACTCAGTTCCCATAAGGCAGTGTTTCTCAACCTGTGGGTTGTGACCCCTTTGGGGGGTCGAACAACCCTTTCACAGGGGCCACCCGATTCATAACAGTATCAAAATTACAGTAATGAAGTAGCAACAAAAATAATTTTATGATTGGGGGGGTCACCACAACATGAGGAACTGTATTAAAGGGTCGGGCATTAGGAAGGTTGAGAACCACTGCCTTAAGGGGATCAAATCATGTTCCTCTTTAATTCTTTGAATTTGGGGGAACAAAAAGAAGTCTGAAGTAGCAAGATCGGTGCTGTAGGGTGGATAAAGGAAGATTTCCCAGTAAAATTCTCCTACGACATCCCTTGCTATTCTTAATGAATGAGCAAGTGCATTTTATGATGGAAAAAAATTCCCTTTACACAATTTCCAATTGCCTTATCTTTTCCTCACTAATGAAGTTTTCAATCTCTTAACAAACTTTTCCTAATAAGCCCCTATATTACTAAGAGAACTTGTTTGCAGCCATCAACTATCACAAAGGCATGTTCAAGCACATTTGTAAAAAAAATAAAGACAGGCACGTATGAACTGAAACCTTCATAGCAATACTAATTTACCTATCACACTGAGAAAGATGCAGCCTCATGTCTGTGGAATTCCTGGCAAAATGTATGCAAACACTAAGTAAAAAAGGAAATATCAGGCAAACTTAGATTAAGGAACAATCTAAAAAACAACTGGTCTGTACTTTTTTAAAATGTCAAGGTCATGAAAGATAACGAACAACTTAACTCATGCAAATTAAAGATGATGGGGACATGGCAATGGTAATGTGTAATCTGGAATTTTCTTTTTAAAAAGACATTATTTTGAGACTTGGAGTATTCTTAATAAAAACTTTAAATCAGACAGTGGTATTATATCAATATTAATTTTCTGATTTTTTTCATTGTATTGCAGTTTTTGGGTTACCAAGTCAGCGGTTCAAAACCACAAGCCTCACTGTGGACACAAGATTAGGTTTTCTAGTTCAATAAAGATAAACAGTTTCAAATACCCACAGGGCTAACTCTATCCTGTCCTATCAGGTCATTCACTATAGACTGGAATAGACTTAATGGCGGTGAGCTTGGTTTTTTGGAGTTACAGTATTATGATTTTGAAAGAGAAAGGTCCTGTTTTTAGGAAGTACATACTGAAAGTATTTAGAAGTGGAGAGGTATCATATTCACAATTTACACTCAAGTGCTTCCAAAAAAAAGTATGTGTGCATAGGCAGGACTGTAAAACAGTGCAACCACGTGGAAAGTGGTATGGAGCTTCTTTAAACCATTAGAAATAGAAACGTCATATAACTCAGCCATCACTCTACATGGTTTAGACCCTACAGAGATAAGGGCAAACAGATATACACAGACCTCTAGTCACTGCACATTTTTCACAATAGCAAGAAGAGGGAAACAACCTATGTGCCTATTGGCCAAAGAATGAATAAACATTGGTACATACGCACAATGGAATACAACATTATTAAAGAATAATGATGACACTGCGAACTGTCTCATGACATGGATGATTCAGAGGAAATTATACTGAGTGAAGTGAATCAATCAGGAAACGACAACTATTGCGATCACTGCTATGAAAGAAAAAAAAAATCAAGAAAAAATTCAAGAAATCAAGAAATAGATATTGGGAACCAATTACATGGAACTGTGTGTGACCTCCTCCCTGGGGGACAGACAACCAAAAAGTGGATGAAGGGAGATGTCGGACAGGGCAAGATATGACAAAATACCCATTTATAAACTATCAAGGGCTCATGCGGGAGGGGGGAGCGGGGAGGGAGGGGAAAAATGAGGACCTAATGTCGGCGGTTTAAATGGAGAGAAAATGTTTTGAGAAACGATGTACAAATGCGCTTTACACAATTGATGTGTGTATGGATTGGGATAACAGTTGTATGAGCCCCTAATAAAATGTTAAAAAAGAAAAAAAAAAAAAGAAATAGATATTGATGGTTACCAGAGGTGGGAGAGAACGGGAGGGAAGAGGAAGTAATAGGCTAGAGGGTCATTCACTACCATCTAGTCAATTATGATTCATAGCAACCCTATAGGACAGGATAAAACTGCCCCTGTGGGTTTCTGAGACTATAAATCTTTTCAAGAGTAGAACGTCTAATTTTTCTCAATGTGTAACCTAGCATGTCACCAAGGCGCATTAAGATTGAGGATAGATAGGTACTAACTTGGGTGAAAGGAAAGATAATGTGCTACAAGAGGGACATGATTTTTAAAAAGGTGGGGGACCGGGCAGCTCATTGGGAAGTTGGACAAGTTGTTTAATGCAAAATGATCATCTAACCTGTAAAGTCCCCAAATTCACAATAAAAATACATTTTTAAAGGGTTTTGTGTGTGTATGAGTGTGAAGGAATGAAGCCCACCCTTGGTGTGACTATCTGAACATATAAGGCAGCTTCAAAGGGTGTGGAAATGTTTCATAACCTATAAATCTTATTTTTTCAGGAAAAATTTGAAGCTTTATCCCACCCCCACCTCACAGACACACACACACACACACACACTATAGAGAGAAAGAGAGTGCAAATGTGGTAAAAAGTAAACTGTTTACTTTCCTCTTGTCCCACTATCATGTTTGACCTTCATTCGTGTTTCAGTAATTCCTCTCAGCTCCATTGCCGTTGATCAAGCCCCACCAGGTAAAAGGAAATAGAGTAAAGAACTAGGAGGCAAAGGACATTTATAGAGGTCTAAATAAAGGCACATAATATGTAAATATATTTATATATAACGATAGGGAAATAGACCTATGTACATATATTTATATGTTAAGTATAAGGTAGCAGACAGACATTGGGCCTCTACTCAAGTACTCCCTCAACGCAAGAACACTTTGTTCTAATAACCGGCAGTTTGTGATGCTCACCTTCCTGATGGGATCGCTGAAGACAAAATGGGAGCATAAGCAAATGGGGTGAAGAAAGCTGATGGTGCCCGGCTATCAAAAGATATAGCCCAGCTATCAAAAGATATAGCGTCTGGGGTCTTAAAGGCTTGAAGATAAACAAGCAGTCATCAAGCTGAGAAGCAACAAAGTCCACATGGGAGCAGCAAATCAGCCTGTGTTATCTTGAGGTGTCAATGGGATCAGGTATCAGGCAACAAAGACCCAGAACAAAAAAAGCATATCAATGTGAATGAGGGGTAGTACAGAGTGGAGACCCAAAGCCCATCTGTAGACAATTGGATATTCCCTCACAGAAGGGTCAAAAGGAAATGATGAGCCAGCCAGGGTGCAGTATAGCCCCACGAAACATACAACTTTCCTCTAGTTCTTTTAATGCTTCCTCCCTGACCCCCACTATTATGACCCCAATTCTACCTTACAAATCCAGCTAGACTAGAGCATGTACACTGGTAGAGATAAAAGCTTGCAACACAGGGAATCCAGGACAGATAAACCCCCTCAGGACTAATAATGAGAGTAGCAATACCAGGAGGGGAAGGAGAAGGTGGAGAGAGAAAGGAGGAACCCATCACAATGATCTACCAGGGGACAGACAACAGAAAAGTGGGTGAAGGGAGACAGCAATTGGTGTAAGACATGAAAAAAAAAATTATACATTATAAAAAGTTCATGAAGGGGGAGGGTGGGGGAGTGGAAAAATGGGCTGATACCAATGGTTCAAGTAGAAAGAAAATGTTTTGAAAATGATAATGGCAACATATGTGCTTGATGTATGTATGTATGGATGGATTGTGATAAGAGCTGTATGAGCCCCAAGTAAAACGATTTAATTTTTTTAAAGTAAACTGTTAGGGAAATTGGGCTGAAGGTTATATGTAAAATTTTAATATTATCCCTGAAAATTTACATGTCTGAAATGATGTACATCTAAATAAACGTTTAAACCAACAATTCAACAAGAAATAAAGGGAAATCCAGCACGTTGTCCAGAGATATCATGATAATAAACAACAAACGTCCAGAGGAAACAGGATACAGAGATACAGGATACAGAGATACAGGATATAGAGATACAGAATACAGAGATACAGGATGCAGAGATACAGGATATAGAAATATAGGCTACCGAGGTACAGGATATAGAGATACAGGATATAAGGATACCAGATACAGAGATACAGGATATAGAGATACAGGATACAGAGATACAGGATATAGAGATACAGGAAACAGAGATACAGGATACAGAGATACAGGATACAGAGATACAGGATACAGAGATACAAGATATAGAGATACAGGATATAGAGATACAGTATACAGGGATAGAGAAATTGTTGAACTTTCTCCTGAAAACTTTGCCATGGTCTGAACCAGACACTAAAATGGGCATAAATTACAC
>NW_022111324.1:90904207-90905731 GCF_000313985.2 Echinops telfairi
AAAAAAAAAAAGAAGAGGCCTTTCACTCCAAGACCGTAAAAGCTTACTATAAAACCAAACTTGCTGCCATTGAGTTAATGCTGACTCATAGTGACCCCTTGTGGGTTTCCAAGACTGTAACTGTTAGAGGAGTTGAAAGCCCAGTCTTTCTCCCACAGAGCTGTTAGTAGTTTTGAACTGCTGAGCATGCTGACCATTGCCCATGTGTAACTACTGCACCATCAGGACTCCTTAAAACCTACTAAATAGCCTCAGTAATCAAAACAGACTGGTATTGGTACAATAATAGATATGAAGACCAATGAATTAGAATTAAGAACCCAGATATACAACCAAGAACCTATAGACACCTAATTTTTGGTAAAGAAATAAAACACATTACATGGGCAAGAGACAGCCTTTTCAACAAATGGTGCTGGAAAAAAATGCATCTTCACCTGCAAAAGAATGAAATAAGATCCATACCTCACACCATATACAAAAATAAACCCAAGATGGATCCATATAAATCGAAATCTAAATCACACAATTATTAAAGGCATCAATGAAAAAATAGGGATAAACTTAAAGATCATTAAATAAGTACATTACAGAACATAATGAAAACTATCCACCCTATAGAAGACAAAATAAAGAACCGGGACCTACTAAAATACATTCATGCACATCAAAAGATGTCATCAACTGAGTCAACAAAGAACCCACAGATTGGGAAGAAATATTCAGGAATAATACTGAAAAATGAAGGGATAATCTCCAAAATCTATAGAAGACTACATCTTAACAAGAAAAATACAAATAACCCAATTAAAACAAGGGCACAAGGCATGAAAATAGACAATTTACCAAAGCTGACATCCAGGTGGCCAACAACTATATGAAGAAATGTTTGAGGTGACTAGCAATAAGGGGGATACAAATTTAAACAACAATGAGATATCACGCCACACTGACACATTGGATAAAACTCAATTAAAACAGAAAATGATAAATGTTGGAGAGGATGTGGAGTTATAGAAACATTTTTACATTGTTGGTGGAATGGCAGAATGATACAATTAGTGTGAAAATCAGCATGGCACTTCCTTAAGCAAATGCAAATACCAGTACCTGATGACTCATCAATCTCTCTACCTGGTATATACCCCAAAGAAATGAACAATACAACACAAAGAGATATATGTACACCTATGTCTATTGTAGCGATTTCCAAAATAGAAAAAAAAATGCAAACAACAAAAAACCCCAACTATAGAGGAATGGATAAACATTCATACAATGGAATTTTATGCATCAACAAAAAACAATGACAAGTCTCTTAAACACTACAAGACATGGACAAAACTGGAGAACATTATGCTTCACAAATGTGGTCAATCTAATAAAGATAAATATTTAATACCACTGTCATAAGGAAAAATAAATGTGGTTTGTACATCAACAGACAAGACTGTGAAGACCAGGAAGAAGCCAGAGATGGGGGCAGGAAGAGAGAGGGATGGGGGAGGCAAAAAAAAAAAAAAA
>NW_022111324.1:90905831-90920466 GCF_000313985.2 Echinops telfairi
GTATCTGTTAAAGCATCCTACTGGGCTATTGTTTTATGATCTGTGTTCTCCAATACACTTGGGGAACTTCTTACAAATGGGACTTTGTCTTAATAACCTTGGTATTTCACATGCCTAATATAGTGTACTAAGAATCCTGATGGCTTAGTGGGTTAAGCAAAGGGCTGCTAATCACAGGTCAGTAGTTTGAAACCACCAGCTGCGCCTTGAGAGAAAGATGAGGCTTTCTACTGTAAGGATTTAGTTTCTGAATCCCACAAGGGTAGTTCTCTATTCTAAAAAGTTGCTATGAGCTGGAATCAACTTCATGTCAGTGAGTGTTTTCTTAGGGAGTACAGTGACTGACTCATGTAGATCCCCAATAAATTTGAAACAAGAAGAATCACAAACACTACATTTAGAACATCATGATGGTTTCAAATGAAGTGTACTTACTTTGCACCACTCTCTGTGCTAGGAGAATTTCATGGATCATTATATTGAATCCTCACAACAATCCTTTGAAAGTGGGTATGAGCATCCCATACAAATGATGGGGATATCAAGCTTTGAAAGCTCCCAAAGTTTACACAGCTAATGAGTGGAGATGGAGTCCAGACCTCGTAGAAGAAAAAAAGAAAGTCTAGCACATTTACCTCTATATGATACTGGTAAATAAAGAAAAATGAAAAGAATCTCCTGTAGTTATCTGTGATCAATGACAAACCAGGAGAGTGAGATTAGAGTTGATGCTATCAATGAAAGGGCCAATTGAGCTACAGTTATTTCCACTCCGTTTCCTGGACTTTCGTCTGAACAAACCATATAGCAAAATTACTTTGCTCCTTAGAGATGTAGCCTGAGGCTTGCTTCATACATTTTGTCTTGCTGCATCATCAGGATAAGAACAGTCACGAGAAAGTACAGGTCTTGAAAGGGTACGGCTTAACTTTTTTTGCTTTGAAATAGTGTTAGGTAATTATGGACATGGCTGGCTTTGCTACTGCAGATACTAAATGACTCTTGAAGGTGTCATTGAGTGTCTTAAACTGCACCTTTTAATTAATTTAAGGGCACACAGCACTGTTAGTGTGACAGTTAGATGTTATGTCAATTTGTGTTGGGAGGATTCTCCCATGATCTGATCTAGCATAGTGTGGACTCTTCTGAGAATCAAGCAGTTGTTGGAAGAATAGATCTTTTTATTCAAGTCACAGCCTCCATATGATTGAGGGAGGTTTCATTCAGGGTTTGGCCTACTCTTAGTGTGAACTAACAATGTGTGGAAGCTAGCTGACTTTTACTGCTGAATTTGGATCTTGCAACTGGTTCATCAACCTCCTGTTGAGTTGCCTGCGAATCCTAGGAGCCATGAGCAGACCCCCAACCTTGGTTTCCTTCAGCTTGTATTCCTTCGACTTGGCATCACCAGCCTGTGGTCTTCCACTCCATTGCCTGGACGTTTGTCTTCATGCTTCCTGTTCGTCAGCTCCTGCAGCTACAGAAGTCAGAAGAAATCTTCACTTTACATTGAAGTCAGATGACTCGTGGACTTTCCTTTACAACTGTGTGAGCCTTTTCTTGATATAAATCTCTTTGATATAATCTCTTTAGATACCAGCATCACTGGTTTTTCTTCTCTAGAGAACCCAGCCTAACACATTTGGTACTGGGAGTGGTTGTAAAGAAACAATATAGTAAAGATTAGTTTCCTAAACTGATTCTCCAGCCTATTTAGACCTAAAAGCACTGAGAATTCTGTCTATGTTAGTAGAAACCCGTCTGCCACTATTAATGAAGAAGCGATGTTAATCCTTGGTGTAAGGTGGCAAAACTAATACTCAAAATAGCACAACTGATAGAAAAACTGTTGGTGAGAAATGAGGCTCTGGGTGATTATGTGTTTGCTTCTGGTACCACAATTTTAAGATAATTTGTTAGGAAGATAGTTAGCTGGTACTAATAGACAAATTGTTAATACAAGAGATGAACTCTGAGCTTATTCTGGATATGGATTTTCCTTCCCTGCACAGAATGCTTCTGCCCAAACTACCATTCATGGACTTACAGAATGCACCAGCATGCTATTCTGCACACCAGCGCCTCAGATCAAGGGGCTCACTTCATAGCAAATGAAGTACAGCAAAGGGTCATGCTCATGGAATCTACTAGTCTTGCCATGTTATCCATCATCCTGAAGCAACTGGCTTGCTAGAACATTTAAATGAACTTCTAAAGATCCAATTATGGCACCAACTATGTGACAACATCGCAGGGCTGGGGCAATGCTCTCCATGAGGCTATATATGCTCTAAATCAGCATCCGCTATACGATGCTGTTTCTCCAATAGCCAGGATGCATGGAGGTGGAAACAGAAGTGGCACCGTTCATTCTTATACCTAGTGCCCCACTCACAACATTTTTGCTTCTTGTCTCTGCATCTTTGTGCTTTTGGGGTCTGGAGGCCTTAGCTCCTAAAGGAGGAATAGTCCCACCGGAGACTATCGAACGGGGAGCTAAGAATGCCTACTGGCCATTTTGAACTCTGCAACCTTCCAGATTGACAGGCAAAGAAGGATTTGATTGCATTGAATGGTGTGATTGACGCTGACTACCAAGGGGAAATTAAATTGGTATTGCAGACTAGAAGTAAAGAAGAATATGCCTGGAGCATAGGAGATTACTTCTGGCAGCTACAGAAATCAGGAGAAACCTTCAGTTTATCCATAAATTTGAACCGGACCTACCCACTTTTACAATTGTATTAGCTATTTCTTGATCTAAATCTCTCTATATATACATATACATACTAACATCACTGGTTTTACTTCTCTTAATAATCCAGCATACCAGTTAGGCTCTGTGAAGTTTTTGGGTTTTGTTTTTTTTTGGGGGGAGGTGTACATGAATAGAACACAGTTCTTGCTCTAGGAAAAGTACTCTAGAAAATTATCATATGCACTCAGAAAAGGACCAAAAACAATATGAAAATATGTATTTGATGATGATTTTGAGTACACATGAAATATGTTTGAACCAGCAACAAAGGAGTGGTGGGGACCCAGCCTATATTGTCCTAACAGAACAGCATCAATGTTACAGCCATGAACACCAAGCAACACAGGACTGTAAAATAGCAAATGGCAGATAATTCACAGTATATACAGAACTTTGCTTGAGCAAGATGATAGTGATGCAAAAAGGGAACATAAGAATACATAACTATAATATGAATATTATACATAAACAGAGAAGCAAGTATATCTTGGGGTGGGGAGGGTGAGAGAGAAGCTACTCCTTTCATAGAACAATAAGATGGTGTGGTGAAAATAATGTAAGTTTTGATTTCAGACCAAATATGATTCAAGTACTAGCTATTCTACTTATTGTATGAAATTAGGCACACTATTTTCGGCATGCCTCGTTTCCCCATAACTTTTGTGGGCTATTAGAGTGTGAAATTGCTATTAGTATTAAATTTGATGCTATATGAAGTGTCTAGCTGAAGCAGGCACTCAACAAGTGGTGCTAGTTTTTGGTATCTGTTAAAGCATCCTACTGGGCTATTGTTTTATGATCTGTGTTCTCCAATACACTTGGGGAACTTCTTACAAATGGGACTTTGTCTTAATAACCTTGGTATTTCACATGCCTAATATAGTGTACTAAGAATCCTGATGGCTTAGTGGGTTAAGCAAAGGGCTGCTAATCACAGGTCAGTAGTTTGAAACCACCAGCTGCGCCTTGAGAGAAAGATGAGGCTTTCTACTGTAAGGATTTAGTTTCTGAATCCCACAAGGGTAGTTCTCTATTCTAAAAAGTTGCTATGAGCTGGAATCAACTTCATGTCAGTGAGTGTTTTCTTAGGGAGTACAGTGACTGACTCATGTAGATCCCCAATAAATTTGAAACAAGAAGAATCACAAACACTACATTTAGAACATCATGATGGTTTCAAATGAAGTGTACTTACTTTGCACCACTCTCTGTGCTAGGAGAATTTCATGGATCATTATATTGAATCCTCACAACAATCCTTTGAAAGTGGGTATGAGCATCCCATACAAATGATGGGGATATCAAGCTTTGAAAGCTCCCAAAGTTTACACAGCTAATGAGTGGAGATGGAGTCCAGACCTCGTCAGGCTGTCAGGCTCCAGCAGCCACACTCAGCTAGCAATGTAGAGAATGGCTTTCCCTCTTTCTCAGTCTTTTATTAGCTGAGGAACTTTTCATGGACCAATAGGAGTTCCAGAAGCTGAGTGAGTACCAAAAACGGAGAACTGTGGAAGGAGTGAGCATTCTTAGCTAGGCAACAGCTTTGGAGAGAGGTCTGACGTGTGGCAGAGGGAGAGATAGGGAATTCTGAAATCAGGAGGGTCTGAGGCTCAGGCAGCGAAAGGCTATGCCAAGCTGCAGTTCAGGTTCTCCCTAATCCACAGGACACTGGGTTGGGGCCAAGGGAGCCCAGAGCCTCAGTAGGGAACAGAAGGGCAGCAGAAAGGCAACACGGGCCCCACAGCCCAGCATAAATGGTTTGGAGTTTAGTCTAGGGAAAGCATGGAAGCAGAATCAGGAGGAGGTCTGGGGGAGGACTCGCAGCTCTTCAATTTCAGGAAATGGTAATGTCTCTCAGAGGCAAGCATTTCTTCTCACTTCTCATTTCTACCTTTCTGGCCTCAGTGTCCTCCCACCTCCCCCTAGCAACAGCTCCCTGATGATTTTTCTGTCTCTCCTTTCAACCCAATGCCAAATGAAGAATCAACCTTATCACTTATCATACCTCTTCAAATCACTTATCTTCCTTTGGTAGAACTTTCAATCGTTCTCTGATTGTTGGAGTCCAAATCCTAGGCTTGGCTTTCAAAGCTTAACTTGGACCAATTCTTCAGCAAATTTCTCAACTGGAGGGTGGTGTCTTGAGTCCTCCGGGTTCACAGCTCAACTCTAGCCTTCCCATAGCTTGTTGAAACACCCCCACCCCCACCCCCTTCGTTAAGACCTGGTTCCATTCCATGGCCAGGAATCTTTCCCTGGCCAATTATTCCAGCCGAGAGACAACCTTTGTTTCAGAGGCTCCATTTCTACTATTCAGGCGAAGGATGTGGGGTGTGGGGTGGGGACTTAATTCTTGCGAAGGTTCTCCCTAATCCTAGCCTACCTAGCCTACGATCGAGCATTCAATAAATGGGGAATGAATGGGTGTCTGAGAGAATGACCATACCACTGGTCTAGGCCTACATCTCTTTTCCTCTGGAGTTGGGAGTTGGGCCTCCAGGCGCAGCCAAACTGCATAAGCTCCGACTCTCTTTCAGAATCACCGGGACATTTCCGTGTCACCTCTTTCCACCGTTCGGCTCTGACCTGAAGACCACGTTGCGTCCAATTCTCGGAGAACGCATTCGGTGGGAATCGGGTCACTTTCGGGAAACAAGGTCACCGGCGCCCAATACCCTGTGGGGGGCCAGGGCGCTGCCCCCAAGACTGGGCAGTTCAGCGTCGCCCCTAGCTTTCCCATTCGCGGCCATTGGGCCGCCTCGGCTAGCGCCCTCCCGTCGGGGCGGGGCTCTCCCTCCTTTCCCCATCTTTCCCAGGTCCCCTCCTCTATTTCCTTGGGTGGGGACTTTGGGAGCCGGAGGCGTGGAGGGGCTGCCGAGGGGCGTCCGGTTACATCTCCGCCCTTCCTCCGCCGTTCGGGCGCCGCAGCTCCGGGGTCGGTGGGACGGCAGTCGGGGACCATGGTGGCCGCGCGCGCTGGGAGCGGGGCTGCGCGGACGTGGGCGCCGCTGCTGCAGCTGCTGCTGGCGGGGCTCGGGGGCTGCCTGCGCCGCCAGGAGCTCTTCCCCTTCGGCCCGGGGCACGGGGACCTGCAACTGGAAGCCGGCGACGACCGCGTCTCCCCCGCGCTGGAACTGAGCTGGGGGCTTCGCTTCTACGACCGCTCGGACATCGACTCTATCTACGTGAGTGCGCTCGGGTGGGGGTGCGCGCTGCGGGAGGGAGGGGAGCCGCCGTCGCTCCGAGGGGCCGGAAGGGAAAGGCGGGGGGCCAGGGGCGCCGAGGAGCCGACGGGCGTGGGCGTCGCGGGCGGGCCGGGACCCGGGACTCAGCCGGTGGCGCCTGAGTCTCTCCAGGAGCGTGTGCGCCTCTGCGGATCGACTCCCTCGAGCCAAGGGCCCCCGCCGGCCGGTCGTCGCTCGAGGAACGCGCGGCGTGGGCGACCTGGCTCGCTCCTGGTGCGCGCCCCCTCTTCGCACGTTGGTTCCACCCGGGGATCCACACTCAAAACCGGACCCAGGGCCAGCAAGTCGGTGCTGACTTAGCGACCCCCAGTGCGGTTCCGAGACGGTAGCGATCTCTGCGAGTAGAAAACCCAGTCTTTCTCCCGCAGGGCGGCTAGGGGTTTCGAACTGGCAGAGCGTGTGCGTCGCAGCCCAACGCTTAACGACTGCACCATCGAGGAAGGGCATTTTCTGCGAGGTGGCTGGAGGCAGAGTCGCCCGGGGGCAATCTGTCCAGTCCTGGCGTTGTCGGTGCCGGGGGGTCGAGGCCCAGCCAGCCTGGGTGGAGCCTAGTGAGGCTCGGGGCCTCCCCAGGTTGTCGCTGGTCCTGGGGCACAGCGACGCGCGGGCACGGGACTCCCGTGTCTATGGCCAAAAGGCAGCAACTCCCGCGACTTCCGTACTAACCCAGCCCAGCCGGCCTTTCCGCTCCGGGCACTTGGCCGACTGTCCTCAGTGAGCTACACACACTCCTTGGCAATGATTCGGCTCAGCTAGGGAGCACGTTTCAGAATCCAGAGTTCAGAGCCTGGAATTCAGGACACCCTGGTGATCTGATTTCCTGTAGCGCAGCTTTGTCCACTTGGGGCCCCAATGAGGAATGGGGCCAGATGACCTTTCGTTCTCCCACGCCTCCCCAAAACAGGCCTGTAGGGCGCTGTCAACTTGGTAATGTCCCTTATGGCGCCGCCTTCTCCAGCTGCGCACCATGTGGATTTCATATAAAGCTGTGCTTCTTCCAGGAGCTGGGGGAACAAAACAAACACGCGGCCGGAGCCTGGCCGGAGCCTGGCCTGCGGCTGAAAGGGCTGTGTGTGCTGGTGGCCCGGGCAGATTACTAGATGGACAGCCCGCGCGTGGAGTGTGTGGGCTTTACAGGACAAGGAAGAACCCTAACGCCACGATTGACAGAGATTGTTGCGCACGTGGATTGACTACCAGACCCTTTTAAGGGCAGTTTTGGGAAGCTTATGGACCCTTCCTTAGAATGTTTTAAATTCATAAAATAAAGTCTGTAGGATTACCAAGGAAACCAACTCCATTGAAATACATATTAAAATATATTTTACAACACAAAATTAAAAAAAAAAACCAAACCACAAAATTGTGTGTATTTATAGATGTGCTTATTTTTAGCCACATTAAATAAGATGTAGCAGTCGATTTAGTAGCGGGATTAATAATTACTGAATTTTCAAGGTAATGAAGACAGTAAGCACCTTTGAAGACATCTTCAGTAATTATAACGTGACAGGGAAATATTTGTGACTTCTATTGGGGACAAACTCACTAAGTGCTATTGCTTCTTTGAATTGTTGCCTCCACATTGGAAGGAAATAATAAATATCCCAACCAAATCCTCCCCCCAACGCCTAAAAGCAAAGCAGTTTGCCTGCAAGTCAGTTTGCTGGGCAATAGGACTGCTGCATAGAATTTTCAAGTCTGGCTGTTTGGAAGGAGCCCTGATGGCAGAGTAGGTTACACTTGAGGCTAATTTCAAGGTCAGCTGTTCGAATTCACCAGTCTCTGCGTGAGAAAGATGAGGCTTCCGCTCCCACGAAGACGTATAGCTTCCGAAACCGAGAGGGGCAATTCTGCCCTGCTCTATAAAGACGTCTTTATGAGTAGACTTGATGACAGTGGGAGGTTGACTTTGGAAAAGTAGATCGCCAAGTCTTTATTCCCACGTACTTCTGCGTGGTTTTGTTCCTGGCTTAACTCTCGTCCACCTAACCCAGGAGTTAAACCCACTATCGTGGGGTCCACTCAATGGAGGGCAGAATCGAACTGCCCATAGGATTTCCGAGACGGGAAATCTTATAGAAGCAGATGGCTACATCTTTCTCATGAGGAAGGCTTCAAACCACCAACCTTTCAGTTAGCAGTTGAATGCGTAAACTCCGTGACGCATTCTGTGTCTCCATGAATTCTCCAACTATCAGTTAGGGGTTATCGAATATTAAAATGTGGGTTTTCCCAGGTAAGTTTACAGACCCATGGAATTCTACCCTGGAACATCTAGAGGGGTAGGTCATTGGACCCCAAATTCAGAACCCCTGTGTTAAAATGTAGTATCAGACTAACCACATTACGTTCTAAAGATCTGTAATATCTATTATTGGACAAAAATTATTGTCCAACCATTGCTCTTAAATCTATTTTATTTACTTATATTTTTAAAAATACTTTTATTGGAATATAATTCACATATCATACAATTCAATAGTTTAATTATATTAAGAAGAAAAAGTAGTGCAATCTCCACCAAAATCAATTTTAGAACATTTTCTTCATTCTTGTACTCATTGTTATTAGCTCCTAATTTTCCCCCACCTCCCCTGCCCTTGGTTTTTGTTAGGTACTGTCTAGTCAGTTCCCAATCACAGTGACCCCCGTGTACAATAGAGCATCCTGTACCATCCTCACAATTGTTCTTATGTTTGAGCCCATTGTTACAGACACTGTCTAATCCTCTCATCGAGGGCTTTTTTTTTCACTACCCCTCCACTTTGTAAGCCTGATATCCTTCTCCAAGAACTGGTCTCTCCTGAGTACATGTCCAAAGTATGTGAGATGAAGTCTCTCTCCATCCTTGCTTCTAAGGAGCATTCTGGCTGTACTTCTTCCAAGACAGGTCTGTTTATTCCTTTGGCAGTCTGTGCTACTTTCAATATTCGTTGCCAACACCGTAGTCCAAATGCTTGATTTTTCTTCACTCGTTATTCAGTGTCTGACTTTCACATGCATAGGAAGCAATTGAAAATATCATGGCTTGGGACAGGTGTACCTTAGTTCTCAAAGTAACCTCCTCACTTTTCAACACTTGAAAGAGATCTTGTGCAGCAGATTTACCCAATGCACCTAGGTGATTATTAATCTGGCTACTGACTCTATAGGTTTACCCATCCTGGATTTCATATACAGAAAATTAAAACAAAAATAAGAAACAAAGACAACTCAACAACAATGGCAAAGTAAAACAGGAAAATCGCAATTGAAAGAAAAAATATTAAAAACGGAAATAACTTTAATATGGATCAAAAGAGAGATTAAATGATAGGGTGTTACATTTTAATTATATCAGTCAAAATTGACTTTATAGTGCTCTGTGAAGGCTATTCACATCCAGAGTCAATGGTCAGAAGGAATTCACTGGAGTCTTAATCCACTTGGGAGATAAAAAAAATCCTGCAAATGGATTTTGGCCTTTCACTGATATCTGGAGCTTTCTACAAACCAGGTGTTCACAATTTTAGCTCTGATACTGTTCCTTCCTCTGGATGTGGATTTTATTATTTACAGTTCTTGGATCACACTGGCTGATGTGCTTTCTCTGTGTGGACTTAGCTGACAGTTAGATGGCTACTTATTTTAAAACAAGCCTATTATGTCCATATCTTCAGTCATCTTTTCATGAACTCCTACATCTCTTTGGGCTTACTTTGCATTTTAATGAGAAAGAATCTCAGGTGCATTTACATATTTTATGTGTGCTAGCGGTTGGGTTCTCTTGAAAGTAGGTTCTGAGATGGAAATTAGAAAACAATTTAATTAGGAGGAACCCTGCAGATGCACACCTGTGGAAAGGAGAATGAAGCTTAATGGAGAGAAGCTGAGCTGCAATGCAGTCTCAAGGAAGGTCACAGAGGGCAGCTAGGTTTGCTTTAGAGATTTATCAAGTTCCTGTGTTCTTTTCGCAGTCTATGATAATTTAAATATTCTTCACCAACATCATAGTTTAAAGCTGGGTTTTTCTTCAGTCTTCCTTATTCAATGTCCAACTTTCTCATGCACATGAAGTGATTGAAAATACCATGGCTTTTGTTTAGACAGCATACAAGCACAACAGAATCATGCTGGGTATTCAAAGGAATAGCGTGTCCAGAGAGAAAAACCATGAAATGCAAAAGCCTGTCTCTATGAAATAAAATTGTTACAGATTCCAAAAAGAAAAAAGAAAAAGATGACAGCAATTGTACAATTATGCTAGATCTAATGGAAGTATGGATTGTAATAATATCTGTAAGAGCTCCTAATAAAAGTTTTTTTTTTTAAGAAGAAAATACCATGGCTTGAGTCAAGCATACCCTAGTCCTTAAAGTAACATCCTCACTTTCCAACCCTTTTAAGAGGCTTTCGACAGCAGATTTACCTAGAGCCCCTAGGTAATTATAAATCCAGTTAATGTCGCTGGATGGCTTCTGCCCCATTTCATTGACTACTCGTTGGGTAACAGCTGTCCTAGAAGAAAGGTGTGACATTAGAGGCGGCAGACATTTTCCAGAAGGGTGAACAACTGAAGGCTGCATTCCTAGGAACTGAAAAGGAGTATAGGTGTCACATGCACTGTAATCTGGAACTTTATAGATGCTCTTTTGAGCTGATAGAAACCCTCTAAGTGAGAAGATGAGTTGACAAGGATTGTGAGCATGAACTTGATTCTGTACACTGTTTTGGATATTAGACTAGGGTTTTTTAAAAGAATATAACACAGCAGAGCATATAACCATTCATCAATTTCTACATCTCCAGTAACATTGGTTATATCCCACATGTGATATCAACATTTCTGTTATTTTTACCCATAGTGTTTCATCATCGATTGAGACTCCTCTAAACTTCTCCTTTGTGTTTTAGAGTTATTATTGACACTTCCATCTCATATGTGGTCGCTAAGTGATGTCCAGTCAGTTCTGACCTAGAGCCGCTGTATGCACAACAGAAGGGAACACTAGAGTCTGGGCCATACTCACAATCATTGATGGGTTCAGCCCATTGTTGTGGCCACCATGCCACTCCATTTCCTGGATTAGCTTTCTCTTTTTCAGTGACCCTCTATTTTGCCAAGCACCATGCTCCTTTTCGGGGACTTGTCTTTTCCAATAACATGTCCAAAGTATGTGAGACAAAATTTGCCCATCCTTGCTCCTAAGGTTATACTTCTTCCAAGACAGATTTTCCTGTTTTTCTGGAAGTCCACAGTTTTTCTTTTCAATATTCTTTACTAGCACCCTAATTCAAGGGCAACAGCTCTTCTCTTCCTTATTCATTGTTCAACTTTCACATGCGTGCGAGGCAAATATGAGGCAATTGGAAATACTGTGGCTTAGGTCAGGCGCATCTGAGCCTTCAAATTCACATTCTTCCTCTTTAATACTTTAAGGAGGTCTTGTGCACTGTGCCTAATGCAATAAATGACTTGAATTCTTATTTACTGCTTCCATAAGCATTGAGTGTGGATCCAAGCAAAATGAAATCCTTGACAACTTCATGATATTTTTTCCTTTTTTCATGATGTTTTCAAATTGATCCTGTTATGAGGAGTTTGGTTTTCTTTACTGTGAGTTGTAATCCACACTAATGAGTACAGTCTTTGGCTTTCATCAGCAAGTGATTCGAGTCGTCTTGACTTTCAACAAGCAAGGCTGTATCACCATATAGATACCTTTCAATAGACCAAAATGGTCATGGCAAATATTCTTTACTGGTTTAACCAGCCAGTTCATTTTAAGTTGACTTCAAATAAATAAATAAATAAATAAAAATAAGTCAAAAAATAAATCAATAATAACGATGACTTTTTTTTCTTTAATATATGACATGGTATCTGTATACTTGAATGTGCATAGTACATTCAACATATGCCATAGGACATATGTTAACCTTCATTCCAGCAACTAAATTTAAGATTTGATGACACAAGGATCCTTTCCAATAAGTACTTGGCACTCCTACTAGTTTAAAGAGCTCCAGGCCTCAAATCTTTGCTACAGATGTTCCTAAGGTTGGTCTGTGTCAAGAGACCATTTTCTCAGACTCAGGAAATGTTACTCCTACTCTATGGTGTCTTAAGACTTCCTCTGTTACAGGAGCTAGGAAGCTACAAGGCTTCATTCCAACATCAAGTACAATATAGGAAAGATTTCTTTAACCGTGTGGTCTTTATTTCAGTGCCAGTGTTACAGATACAACACAAATGTTCTAGTTAGAAGAAGGAATTCAAACGCAATGCCAAGGTCCAAGCCAGACTCAGGAAACCAAAAGGGAGGCTTGGAGTAAAGGAGATGACGACTCCAGTATGCTCCAGGATGAGTCTGATACTCAATCCTAAGGAGTCTGGTCTTTAAAACCAGTGAGAACTCCCCTTTCAATCCATTTCCATAGTTCAACAGGCAAGTTAAGGACTTAGAAGATATTTTTAATTTGTGGGGATGTTAATAACTATTTATCTTTTTGAAGTTGCCCACTTTGCACTTTAAGAGGAATCAGTTTTGAAAATCATGGAGTGTGTTCATGACTACAGCTAAAGAATGGTGAGACGGGGGAGCTCGAAGAGCCTTGGAAGTTTCTATGACAAATAGAGCACCATAGCCTTCATGCCAAATCTCAACAAAGCTCTTTTCTACTACATCTGTCCACTGAAGAACGATGACTTTAGAGGATACTTTTGGCTCATGGTTTGAAGGTTTTTTCCGGGTGGTAGATTCAAGGAAACCTCTAATTTTGGTAGGTCTTGTAAGTTTGGATTCTGTAAGAATTTGGAATTCTGTTCTCTGTTTACCCCTTTTGATCACAATTAATCTATTGATTCATTAATACAATTTTTCAATAATGGTTTTACTGGATTTATGGCTAAGAAAGAGTAGTTAATGGAGGAAGTCAGACTTGTATGTCAGTTTTATCTCTGATTCTTAGGTTTCTTTCTTCCTCTGCTTCTCTAGGTGAATAGATAACAATTGTATTTGGATTCACAAGCATTTAAGACCTCAGGCACGATACAATGGACTTGGGAGGGCAATGAAGCCTTGACCTTAACTTCAAACTACAGAACGAATGCCATGAAATGTTTGGATATACTTAACATCGGCAACTTTAGCCTCTTTAGTTATTTATTTTTGTTGTTGTTCTTATAAGATTACATATGACATAATAGTCACTATTTCACCTTTTTCTGCTGTATAAATTACGGATATTAGTTACCCATTGCCAGTGAGATGATTCTGACTCATAGTGACCCTAAATAGAGTTTCTGAGTCTGTAAATCTATGTAAGCAGGCACTCATCTTTCTCACTTGGAGCTGCTGGTGGATTTGAACTACTGATTTTATGATTCGCAACTAAGCACTTAACCCATAGTAGCACCAGGGTTCCTTAATGTTCAGTTACACATATCAATCTGTGCAACTGTCATTCATAATTGATGTACATTTACCACTTAATCCACACTTTCTAGAGACTAACTCCCTTTCTCCATTCCCCACTCCTACTTCTCTCGGTCCTCATCCACTGCCATTGAACCAGTTCTGACTCACAGTGACTCTTGGAGTCCAAATAGAACTGCCCCTGTGGATTTCCAGACTGTAACTCTTTATAGGAGTAGTAATAGCCAGACCTCTTTTTTCACATTTATTATCTCTTGTCTTCTCATTACAGCAGACAGTACTTGTAACATTTATCTAGACTACATTTCTCTTCATGGCTGGAGTATTTCACCATGTACCTCCTAATATTGGTCTGTTCATCCATTAATAGATGCATCATTTTCACCTTTGGGCTATTGTGAATAGTCCTGCAATGAACATAGGGGCTCATGTGGCTGTACACATCATTATTATTTAGGTGATATGGTAGTACTATTTTTAGCTTTTTGGCTTGTTTCCCACAGTGGTTGCGCCCATTTTTCTTTCCCACATCCCTGTAGGATCTTCCCGCATTCTTGTTCAGCTCACTGCCATCAATTCAATTCTGACTCACAACAATCTTATAGGACAAAGTAGAACTGCCCCTGTGGGTTTCTGAAACTAACTCTTTTTAAAAAAAATCATTTTATCAGGGGCTTGTACAACTCTTATTACAATCCATACATTCATTCATTATGTCAAGCACATTTGTACATTTGTTGCCATCATCATTCTCAAAACATTTGCTTACTTGAGCCCTTGGTATCAGCTCCTTATTTTTTCCCCTCCCTCCCTGACGAACCCTTGGTAATTTATAAAAAAAATTTTTTCATGTCTTACACTGTCCGATGTCTTCCTTCACCCACTTTTCTTTTGTCTGTCCCCCAGGGAGAGGGTTATATGTAAATCATTGTGATTGGTTCCCCCTTTCTCCCCTACTTTCCCCTTACCCTCTTGGTATTGCTCATCTCATTATTAGTCCTGAGGGGTTTATCTGTCCTGGATTCCCTGTGTTTCCAGCTGTTACCTGTACCAGTGTACATCCTCTGGTCTAGCTGGATTTGTAAGGTAGAATTGGGATCATCTTGGGGGAGAGGGGAAGCCTTAAAGAACTACAGGAAACTTGTATGTTTCATCGGTGCTATACTGCAGCCTGACTGGCTCATCTCCTCACCATGGCCCTTCTGTAAGGG
>NW_022111324.1:90921707-90930321 GCF_000313985.2 Echinops telfairi
TCCCCCACCCCCACCCCCACTCCGTTGTTTTCTCCTCCAGCTTGTTTATCTGGCCTATCTTATCTAGATAGACCTGCAGAGATAATAATATGCACACAAAAACAAGACAGAGCAAAACAAAGCAACAGAAGAAAACAAAACAACAACAAAATGGCAAAAAAAAGAAAAACCTGTAAATAGTTCCAGGTCTGTTTGTTGATCATGGTGCCTGGCTGTCATAGGTGTTTCCCGTTGAGTCTGATGAGGTGCCACACCCTGGCCCCAAAGTCTATATTTGGTATTCCCTTGGGACTTCATTGCTCTGTTCCCCTTACTGTTCTGTTGCACACCCTTAGTGTTTCGCGTCTGTGGTGGGTTCAGATCAGGTGCAATTCCTGCACTGTTGTCCCCCGTAGCACTATGGGTCAGTGAGGGACGTTGTGGTCAGAGTAACTCTTTAAGGGAATAGAAAGCCTTGTCTTTCTACCGAAGAGCAGTTGGTTTTAAACTGCTGGCCTATGGTTTGCAGCTCAACTTATAGCCTGCCACACCATATCCCTGTTAACATTTGTTATTTTCGGGGCTTTTGTTGTTGCTATTTTAATCATTGCCATTCTAGTAGGGGTAAAGTGGCATCTTGCGCGTTTGAGTCCTGTATCTCTAAAACAGACCCATAGTGGAGCTAGGAGTTAGTAAGCATTGAACAGTTAACTGTAAGGATGGCATTTCAAACCCTCCACTGGGTTTGAATGTTTTCTTGATGTGCACCTAACCTTTATATAAAACTCTCTCTTATACATGAGTTTCTGTGGATTTGTTTCTCTAAAGTAACCAGACTAACACTGTTACCTAGGCTTAGTCTTGGCATTCTTACTTCTAAGAAGCATTCTGGTTGTATTTCTTCTGAAATGGTTTTGTTTTTATTTTTTGGCAATCCATGGTATATTCCATGTTCTTCACCAACACCACAATTCAAATGCACCGAGTCTTCTTCTAAGGCCATGATGTTGTTGTCCTAGAGTTAATTCTGACTCATGGGAACCTCTGAGTGTGGAGTAGAACTACCCCACAGGGCTTTCAAGGCTACGGTCTTTTGAAAGCTGAATGTCAGACCTGTCTTCTGAGACCTCTTGGGGTGGGGGTGCGGAGATTGAACTTCCAAACTTTAGGTCAGTAGTTGAGTGGTTAGCCATTTGTGCCACCACCAAAATAAGTCAAACTCACTGCCATCAAGTAGATGCCCTTCAGGGAGGATAGACCTGCCTGTGTGAGTTTCCGAGACTGAAACTGTTTACAAGAGTAGAAAGTCCTATCTTCTCTTGCAGAGTACCTGGTGAGTTTGAACTGCTGACCCTGCAGAGTGCAAGCCTAATTTGTATCCACTACACTACCAGGACTCCTTAAAACCACAGTAACAGTTCAATGCCCAAAAGGTGGAATTTCAACCCAGGTCTCTTTCGATAACACGTAAAATATGTGGTAATGGCCATAGCTTGTTGTGAGGTCGAATATTGAGGGAAGATTTCGTAGAGGAGGTTATGCTGAAGACTTGAAAGAGAAGTTGAATTTCAGCAGGTGGAGAAGAATGGAGAGCTCATTGCAAGTGGGCAGTGCTGCAGGGGCAATTGCCTATGGAGGGGAACAAGTTGGACATGTGATGAGGGAGGAGGGTTGTCATGCAACTGGAACTGGTCTTTCTGTTTCAAACTCTCTTGACTATTTGCCCATTCTGCCTTATAAACCACTTCCAAACTCACCTTAACTAATGACTAGCATGCCTTGCGACCAGCTACAGATAGCTTATCACACCAACCACCAACTCTCTTGAAGGCCATTCTTTATGACCTTCCAAGTAGTATATTGCATCAGCGGCTCCAATGGTCCTCTGCATGTATTGACAACTTTCGCCATTGTGAGTAGGATGACCTATCTACTCATGAACAAAAGCCAGCCATAAGGCTGACAGTCTTTTTGTAGAGTCCTGGGGTTTCTCTCTATTAAAATCATATCTGTAAATAGTGAGAGCTACACTTCTTCACCCAATTATAGTTCCTTGATATATTTTGTTGTTGTGTAATGGTTTTGGCTAAGACATCCACCACAGTGTTGAATAAGAGTGATGATAAGGGAAATCTTTGTCTAGTTCCTATTTTCAGGGCAAATGCCTCAATTTTCCCCCATTGAGTGTGATATTGGCCCTTTGGTTGTTTTTTGTCTTCTTTTAAAATAAGGCCTTTATTATGTTAAGGAATTGCCCTTCTATTCCTATCACATTGAGAGTTTTTACAATGAATGGGTGTTGGATATTATGAAATGCTTCTGTATATATTGATATAATATGGCTCTTCTTGATCTTGTTTATGTGGTGGATTGCATTGATTGTTTTTGACTGTTGAACTATCCTTGCATACCTGGTTTTAATTACTTGGTCATGATGAATTTGTATTATATGTTGTTGCATTTTATTGGCCAGGATTTGGTTGCTCATGGGGGATATTGGTCTGTAGTTTTCTGTTTTGTGGGGTCTTTGCCTGGTATTGGAAGCAGGGTTATGCTGGCTTCATAGAATGGGTTTGAGAGTTTGCTGTCCCTTTCTATCATCAGTGTAGACAGCTCTTCCTTAAATAGTTGGTAGAATTCTCCTGTAAAAGCTTCTGGTCTTGGGTTTTCTTGGTTAGAAGTTTCTTTGCTAACAGTTTGTAAATTTTGTTGATCCTTTCAAAGAACCAACTTCTTATCTCATTGATTTTTTTTACACTGTTTACAGTACATTTATTTCCACTCTAATCTTTATGATGCCTTTTCTTCTGTTGTGGGAGGGTGCCTTGTTACCCTTATTCTAGAGGTAGGAGGTGTTGTGTTAAGGTGTTGATTTGGGGGTTTAAATGGAGAGAAAATGTTTTGAGAAACGATGTACAAATGCGCTTTACACAATTGATGTGTGTATGGATTGGAATAACAGTTGTATGAGCCCCTAATAAAATGTTAAAAATAAATAAATAAATAAAATTAAGGGGGGAAAAAAAAAGGTGTTGATTTTGTGTTTATCCTCTTTTGTCGTGTGTGCATTGATTACTACAAATTGCCCTCAGACAACATTTTTTGCTGTGTCCCCAAAATTCTGGTATGTGTTATTGTTGTCATTTGTTTCAAGGATTTTCTTAATTTCATCCCTTATTTGATATATTACATAGTCCTTTTTAAGTAGTATGTTCCAATTCCATGTATTTAGTCTTTATATTACTGTTGTTTCATTGTTGATTTCTAGTTTTACCGCATTGTGTTCTCAGAAAATAAATTGTAGGATCTCAATATGTTTTAATTTGTTGAGAATTGCCTTTTGGCTTAATATGTGATCTATTCTAGGGTGTGGACTAAGTCTACTAGAGAAGAATGTGCATTGTATTGTTTTGGGGTACAGTGCTCTGTATGTTTCTAGGAAGTGGAGCTAGTAGATTGTGTTGTTTAGCTCTTGTATTTCTTTACTGAGTTTCTTTCCTGATGATATCTCTGTCCTTGAGAGTGATCTATTGAAGTTTCCTACTATTACTGTCGAGTTTTTATTTTATTTTAGTTAAGTTTAAGTCATTTTATTGGGGGCTCTTTCAGCTCTTCTAACATTCCACACATCAATTGTATCAAGCATATTTGTACATACCGTATATACTTGTGTATAAGCTGAGTTTTTCAGCACATTTTTAATGCAGTTTTTGTGGCAAAATTAGGTGCCTCAGCTGATATTCAGGTCGGCTTATATTTGAGTATATACAGTATGTTGACATCATCATTTCCAAAACATTTTCTTTCTACTTGAGCCCTTGGTATAAGCTCATCTTTCCCCCCTCCCTCTCCCACCCTCCTACCCTTGTGAATCCTTGATCAATTACACATTGTTATTTTTATTTCTATTTTCACTTTGGGAGAATTTGATTGATGTATTTTGAGAGTCTTTCATTGGGTGCATATATGTATTTTAAAGCTCTATCCTTTTCATTGGGTGTGTGTATATCTATATCTATATCTATCTATCTATCTATCTATCTATCTATCTATCTATCTATCTATATATATATAAAAGCTCTATCCTTTAGGTATATTATTCCTTTAATCATTATATAGTGTCCCATTCGTATCTCTCCTTATGTTATTTGCCTTGGCATCTTTTTTTAAATCAGAGATTAATATTACTTCTCCTCCCCTTTTTTGGGTTGCCATTGGCCTTGTAGATTTTTCACCATCCTTTGATTTTTAGTCTGTTTTTGTTTGAGTTTAAGGTGTGTCTCTTGTAGGCAGCATATGGATGGGTCTTGTTTTCTAATCCAGTATGCTACTCTCAGTCTTTTGATTGGTGCATTAAATCCATTGACATTCAATGTCATTATTGATATATGTGGTTGATACTTGTTGCTATCATTTTACTGTGCTTGTTTTTGTTTATTTTTCCCTTTTGTGTGTGTATGGTTTTATTGGTGTCTTTGTTCCTCCTCTATTTCTCTGTTGTCTTGAGTGTTGCTTTTAGTTTAGTTTCTGGGTCCTGTTGTCCTGTGTGATTTTAAGTTTTCCTGCAGTTGTTGGTGCTCTGTCTGTAGAGATCTGGTTAATATTTTTTGCAATGCTGGTTTTGCTTTTACAAATACCTTTAGTGTTTTCCTAATCTGGAGTTACCTGTTTCTCCTTAGTAGTATCTGAGGGATAATTTTGTTGGATATAGGATTCTTGGTTAGCAGTTTTTCTTTACCATAGTTTTGTGGATGTCACTCAATTTGTTGTCTTGCATTCATAGTTTCTGCAGAGAAGTCTGAGCTTATTCTTATCCGTTTTCCTTTGTGACTTTTTTTTCTCTAGCTTTCTCAGGCTTCTCTTGTTTTCTTTGAAATTGGATAGCTTGACAACAGTATGTTGTGATGTTTTTCTTTTGGGGTCTATCCTATTTGGAGTTCTCTCAGCTTCTTGAAAAGTGACTTTTTCCTCTCTGTGATTTTGGGGAAATTTTGTTCTTAGTTTTCACAAATTAAATCAAGTCCTTTATTCAATTTTAACAAATAAGTATATATTTTATTTTCTGGTTGAACTCTTGTATTCACTGAAAAATAACACATAGGGCAATTAAAAGTACTGCTGTGGAAAGTTGAGGTAGTTAGTTTATTGTGCCAACCGGGCTGATAAACACATGTGGGGTTAATTGAAGGGTGGAGAGATAAATGGCTCGGTGAGCCTCGCCTTTCTTATTCTCAGGTCTCTTGCTTTCTGATGGTTGGACCAGGGTGCAGCTGCCTTAGCTAGTTCCCTGTTTCAACTGGCAAGGCTCACTTCCTGAAAGACATCCCCAAGGAGAAGCCACATGGACCTACCCCGATGCAGCGCTGGGTACTGGAGCACCCATGTGGAGACCCCTGCCAGCGCTGAGATGCTTACACGTTCACTGACTCAGCTTTCCTCCTGCAGACGGCATCATAGTGTGAGTTTTGTGATATGGAGGAGGACTTTGTGGATTGGTGTACATATAGATTAATGGGTTAATGTTCGACTTGTGGCCTTGGGCAGCACTGGGTTGGGATGTTTTCTTTATGCACACTTAACCTTTATATAAACCTCTCTTATACATGAGTTTCTGTGGATTTGTTTCCCTAAAGTACCCAGACTAACACAAATGTCTTCAACCATTACTAATATCTAAGCACCAGCAGTTAAAAGACCTAAAATAAAATTTAATGTAAGGTGCAGAAGACTCATCACTTGGGATCTCTTGGAGTATTATTTTCCTTCCTTATTTATTAGTTCAGCACCCTAGAAATAATTTAAATATAGTTACAATTTTGCCTAATTGCCTCCCTCCCACCCACCCCCTCCCATACACAGACTCTAGATTAACAGTGAATTCTCCTTTGATTTCTTGGACTGTTTTCTTTGTAGATTTGTTTGTTCTTTTTCCAGGACCTTGATGAGACAGAGGTTGTTTATCTTGATAATGTCCCATGTCATTTTCAGGCTTTCTTCTGATTCTTTCAGTTTGTTGTTGTTGTTGTTGTTGAAGATGATAGTTTCTCTTGTTGACTGTAGTCAGAGTGATTGTCTTTAAGGTCACTATTTTCATTTTCCCATTCTCCTGTTCTCAGGTTTCAATGTTCCCTAATTCTGTTATCTCATTGCTTGTCTTCTGAGATTCCTTTTGGTGTAAGGATTGTAATTTTTCAATTTCAACATTGTTGTCCTGATTGGTACCCAGAGTCTTGACAGGAACTCAACATCATTCTTTTGAATTCCGTATCTGTTAGTTTCGTGGTCTTTTCTTCAGAGTACTCCATTGGGTTTGGTTTATTTTCTGTTGTTTGTGCTTGTTTTTCTTAATTTTTTGGGTGCATATTGTGGTTGACTGTTGTTTCCTGGGCATAGTAATACAGTTGTTAGTGTTAGGTGAACTGCTGGTTAGTGTAGAGGTAGTTGGCTCTGTTTAGTGGCATGGTAGAGGTTTAATAGGAGCTGAAAAATATATAATGGTGAAACAGAGAAATGGGAGAGAGAGGTAAGTGGGGCAAGCTGGGGGGAAGAAAGGCAAGAATGAAATAAAAATAATAATAATAAGCAGCTGTTGGCTGAGGTTGACTAATTTGTGTAGGTAATGAGGAAATGTATTTTAAGAGAGGTAATCAATAAGTCGACTGACACATATTTCACGAGGAAAAAGAGAGACAGCAGAAAGATAATCAGTGGAGTTTCAGGAAATAGGGGACAAAAAGACAAGAGCCCTGAATATGCCTGCTAACTTATGTTGCTGTGGCAACACGAACTTGGATGTATCAGTGAACTCAGAGAGGCCAGAAAGGAAAAGGAAAACAAAAACCTTGTTTGGGTGGGTGTGTCAGAATCTGTTTTGCCTGGGGCGAATAGGCATTGTCAGGAGGGTGGGGCTGCAGTGGGGGAGGGTATTGGAAGAGGAAATAATAGAAAACTCTGAAAATATTATGAGAGTATTGTAATCGAACAAAAACGCAAAAATGGAAGACAATGAAATAAAGTAGAAGCCAGAACAGCCTTGTGGGTAGGAAACCTGCTCTTTGTGTTATTTTGTGAGCTGTGTAGGCTGGGTGGGGCTAGTGGGGGTGGAGAAGGCACAACAGCCAGAAAGATGGAAGGAGTGAGAGGGGAAAAAAAACTCAGAAAAACAAAAAGCTGAAAAGTTATTGGGTACTGGTTATGTTTGCACCAAGCTGACCACCTAGAGCAACAGGTCTCAACCCGTGGGTCACAACAGGGTTGAATGACCCTTTCACAGGGGTCGCCCAATTCATAACAGTAGCAAAATTACAGTTATGAAGTAACAGCGAAAATAATTTTATGGTTGGGGGTTCACCACAACATGAACTGTGTTAAAGGGTCGCAGCATTAATAAGTTTAAGAACCACTGACCTAGAGATATTTCCCAGTGGTCAGCAAAGTAAGAAGTTTGGCTGGTTGGGTTCCTCAAAAAAACCCAAAGAAACGATAGCCCAGTGGTTATGCACTGGGCTGAGATCCACAAGGTCAGCAGTTCAATCCTTTGGAGACAGATGGGGATTTTCTATTCCTGTCAACAGTTAGTCTTGGAAACCCAAAAGGGGCAATTCTACCCTGTCCTATGACCAAGGCCATATTTTCCAACTATTGCTCCTTCCCTTTTGTTTCCAACTTTTGCATCCCATTCACTAATAATAATCAGTACATCTTGAGTGGATGTTTCATTGTTGGCATTGTGGTAGTTACATTATTTCATGTCATCTTGGAAGATATATAAAAGTGTAGGTGTGGTATTCAACCTGTCAATTAAGTCACAGCCTGATGGTGCCTCCTTGTGGGTGTGGCTCTATCTTAAGGAGGGGCCCTGAGAATCTCCCCCCACACTCCTCTCTGCCTTCACCTTCTTGCTGGCTGACCTTGGTTGCTGTCAGAGCCCTGTCCACCACCATTGGATCCATAAGACTTTGCACCCACTGTCCAGTGATACTCCTGTATTCTGCCTCATTGCATGAGTCTGAAGAGGGACATATGGACTAGTTTTGGATTTAAGGACTTGAGTTGGACTGGGAGGGTATGTTTTCTCAATCTAATATAAAGCCTAATATAAAGCTCTTTCTTACACATATATGAGTGTCTCTGGATTTGTTTCTTTAGCCAACTTGGCATTCATTTATTTATGACAGTTTTATTGTCATACAACTCACACATCATACACTTTGATAGTTCAGTCATATTAAGAAGATCTGTATAATCCTCACCATGATCAATTTTAGAGCATTTGCTTCTTTCTAGTTCTTACTGTTATTAGCACTCTGTTTTCCACCAAACCTCCCCTACCGTACCCCCAGAAACCATCTTTTCTAGTTACTGTCTCTATAGATTTATGTATCCTGAATTTCATACACAGAAAAACATGCAAAAATCCAACAACCATAACAAAACAGAAAAATGTCAATTGAAAAAAGGAGAAAATATTAACAGTAGAACAAGTTTAAAATGGGTCAAAGGGGAGATCAAATGATAAGGTGCTAAATGTTAACCTAAGTACCTCTGCAATGATCCACTTTCCAATACACATATGAAAGCCAGGCTTTCATTTACATCCCTGACCTATGGTCAGAGGGGATTCATCAGAAGCCTA
>NW_022111324.1:90931438-90994088 GCF_000313985.2 Echinops telfairi
ATCTTAAGTTTATCTGTTCAACTAAATTATCAGGAAGGAGTGAGGAAAGATGGTGCTGCCAAGAGATGTGTGTTTGAATCCGTGTGCTGCCACTTACTGCGACCTCGGGTATTCTATCCTATGACGCTTTGGTTCATGTATAAAATAGACATCATCGCCTTTCTTTTGGTGTTGTGAGTGTTAATTCAATTCATGTATTAGACTAGTTTGCTGTGTGGTATGTGCTCAATAATTAGTGGTTTTCTTCTTTGCTAAGAGCAGAAATTATGTCTTATTTTCCTCTCTTAACATCACTCAAAAAGCGCCTGGGCATAGATCAGTAACCTGAAATTCTCCAAAACCAAAGCTCACTAAAGATAATATAGGCGTTTTCTTTTAAAAGTTCATTTTAAATAAACTTGAGTCTTCATGTCCCTCAGAGAGAGGCAGGACCTTTTATAGCTCTAGCAAACAAAAGTGGCTTTGTGCCAGGGCTCCAGACCTTCAAAGCCAACCCAGCAAATGCTACATAAAATTGACTTAGCAACAGAACTGAACTAGCAGCAAACAAAAGGATTAGCCATATCCAGCTTTGAGAAAGCTTGTTCCCCTACAGAGAGCTTTTTATACATAAGGTTTACAAAACTGTGGATCTAGTCCAGGGCCACGACTTGTGGTTGTACAGGTTGTTCACCAACAGAGACTCTGATCAAGCAGATTAGCAGGGGCTGGAATAAGCCCATTTTCCGCTCATTGAGCCCGGAGGCTTGGCATGGGACTGGGGCCAATCAAAGGAAGGGACAGCTGTTCCAAATTTCACCCATTGTCTCACAGTGGCATCAGTTGAATACCAAAATATTGAATGACAGACTATTGATTTTCAATGGTGGCTAAAAGTTAACTGACTAATCGTGGTGAACAATTTATCATTGAAGTCATATCATTTCATTTCCAGCTTCCAGTCATTCTATATCTCGTTTATTTATAAAATGAAGAGGCTTGAGGAGATTATAGCAAAGGTTATTTTATTTTCTACTTTTACTAGTCTTTGATGTAGTAACCAGATGCGAAGAATATTTATTATTTTTACAGCATGGGTAGTATTTTGTAAAATGCAGTGCAATGTTGTTGTTGTTGGTAGGTGCCATCAAGCCAGTCCCAATTCATAGTGACCATGTGCAAAACAGAACAAAGCCCTGCCTGGCCCTGCGCCGTCCTCACAATCGTTCTTAGGCTGGAGCCAGTTGTAGTCACAGACAATGTTAGGATAGGACATTTACTCAGTCAGCAAACATCTGTTTTCTAAAATGCCAGAGATGCTATGTGAAGTTTGGAGATGCAGACTGAAAGCAAGACCACTGTTGTTTCTGACTTAATTTAGGGGATTACAACCCAGGGAGGAAGTCAGCAATAACCATACAGAGACTTGCCCGGTTGGCATTGCAATGAGTGGCAGGACTGAAAAATTCTAGTGGATGGGGGTCAGGAGAGTCTTCCCTAGGGTGGCCAGAAACGACAACTCAGGAACTGCCACTCAAGGATGAGCAGAGAAATAGGACCATGTGAACCAGGGAGAACATGACCGGGTGGGATCCTGTGGATGGGGAGTGAGAAGGAGCTCGGCACGTCATGCCAAAGATGAGTTTGGAGAGCTGAGCACACTCAGGTTCTACAGGGCCTTGTAAATCGGACCTGGTCACTCTCCAGCAGCAAACCCTTCTAGAGGTTTTCTTTCCATTATGCTTCACCACATGCCCTCAAAACCTCCAGTTTATCTCTCCAGTTTGACCCACTCCCAATCCCTTTGTTTCTCTTTCCTCTGCCTGGGTTGCAGGTCGGACTGCCACCTTGCTTGTTCAGCGAGTCTCCTTGCTCCATTCTCATTCACGACACACGTACCTGTTTCCTCCTTGCTGTCTGAGCTCTAGGAGGGCAGGCTGTTTCTGCCATGTGCACCAGCTTCCCAGCAACGAGAGTAGTGCCGGTGGCACGTGGCAGATGCTTCATTTGTTGAAGGAAAGAAAGACTGCTAGAATTTTCATTTTAACATGAGAGATTTTAGTAGATGAGTGAATAGATTAGATTTTTAAAAGCTCACTTTCCACAACAAAGAAATAATATGGGGGAAAAAGGAGGAGAGAGATGAAACCTCCACATGAAAAGTGACGTCAGGAATATGTTAACCAATGCAAGGCGAGGGCTTTGCTGGGAAAGCACTTATTTGACAAAATGTTTTTTCTTGAAAATAAGCATAGGGGAACACTGATAGGTAAAATAATATGATGTCTGGGTTTTATTTTAAATATTCGAGGGACAATCGATGCATAGGAGAATATAAAGAACTTTAGCATGTGGGTAATTGTTGAAAGTGGTGGATACATGGGGGTTCATTTTACTATTCTTTAGAGTGTATTTGCAAATTTCTTTTTAAATGTTTTTTTTTTTTTCAATTACACTGTCTCAGGCTGGAAAGGAGTGGGAGAGAAATAGTCACTGCTTAAGGGCACTGCGTTTCTATTACAGGTGATGGAAAACTTTGAAACAGGTGGCGGAGACAGTTGCACATGATGAATATGATTAGTATAAGTGAGTTGTACATGTAACATACAACTGTTTTGAAATGGTAACTTTTATTATATATTTTATCACAAAAAGTTGTCATATAGCCAATTATGACTCATGATGACTTAATGTGTTAGAGAGTAGAATTGCCCCATAGGGGGTTCTTATCTATAATTAAAAAAAAAAAAGCAGATCACTAGATCTTTTCTTCTGTTTGACACCACTGGATAGGCTTGAACCCTGAACCTTTAAGCTAGTAATTGAGTGTTGAGCATGAAGTGTGCCAAATGGGACAGAATTAAAAACAAACCAACAATAAACAATGCTGTCTCCTAGGCAGAGGAGTTTGGAAGGATGGGAAGATAATTAATTCCAGGGCTAAAGACTGGCTTTCGTGGTCCAGGTGAGAGGTGGTGATGGTAGTGGGGACAAAGATGGTGAATTCCAGAGATACTTGGGAGGTAGAAACAGGAAGGTTTGCTTACATGTTATCTCATTTGACACATGCCGTGGCCCTGTGAGGTATGTCTGGTAGGTGATTCCACTAGCCCTGTGCTGTAAAACAGAGACAGGACTGCGTTACAGAAAGGAAACTGACACACAGATCTAAGGGTCTTTGGGAAATGTACATAGCTTAAAGTACCAGAGGAGAACCTGAACCTCGATCTTTCAACACTTTGTTCCTAAACACTAGGTGGCTATCACTTTCTTCCCTTTCTTCAACAACATTCCAACCCTGGTTTGTGCAGACTTCTGTATGAGTGTGTTGGGACACGTGATATCATATGGTTCCTTGCCCTTGCTTGTGGAAATTATGATTCAGTGTCCTCAAAGAACATATTTGTGTACCACTTCACTACCAAATAAAGTTTTTATCTAATGTTTAAGATCATAAATGTCCTCAAACATGTACAAATAAAGTTGTGTGGTTAAATAGAGTTGTGTGGTTTTATCCCATACTGTTTCCTAATATCAAAGGAGCTCTGGTCCCGATGTTAGATAGGTCTTGGTCAGATAAGTTATCAATTTGTCTGGTGTCAGACAAGTTGAAGGCCACTGGTAAAAGATGAAGCAATCTGCTTTGTCAGTACTTACAGCCTCAGAACTCCTAAGGTTCCCGGCCTGGAATTACCTCCATGGCAGTGGGTTCTGGGGGTTATTGTCTAGTACTAATGGGCCACTACCTACTTGTAACCGTTGTCAGCATTGTTCATATTCATTAGTTTCTCTTTATTGAATATCCAAGGTAAATTACAGTCCTCATGACATTTTCTTGCTCAGTATTTCAGTATGTAGTCCTAAGAAATGAGAACATTTTCCAGGATAACCACTATGCTATTATCTCTCCTAATAAAACGAATAATTTCCTATTACCAACTTAATGCTCAATTTGTACGAAATTTCCTTAATATTCTAAAGCTGACTTCTGGAGTTAAAGATTTATTCAGATTGGGATCCAAAGAAGGACCAAGCATTACAGTTGTATCCTCCCCTCTTTATTCAGGACCTCAGCTTATGTAGGCACCCCCGATTTACCAGTGAAGCTACAGGGAGCTCCCCTTTCTGCATTTGTTGGATTAGCTCTTTGTAGTGTTATTTAACTTATTATTCCATCCCTGTATTTACTGAGCACTAGTAACTGAATCAAAAGTTTTGAAAATGTCTGTCACCTATTTGTTTCTTCTGAAAACACTTTTATTTATAAATGACTTTTGGGAATAGTAATACAATTGTTATTATAAAAATAATAACTCCCAAACTTACAAAGACAGTAAAAAGTTAGGTTTCTTCTCACCCGACCTCCCAGTTCTATAGTTCTCTCAGAGATGACCACTGAAACCAACCAACCAACCTGTGGTAAAACGACGTATGACAAAAAATATATATGTCATATATATATGTCATATATGTCATATATATATGACAAAACATTTGCCAATTCAACATTTTTCACATGATTATGTTCATCATGCTGTGTAAGCATCACCACTGGCCTTTCCAAAATTACTCGATTGCCATGAACAGAAATGCAAGGCCCCTAAACAACAATTCCCTCTTTAGCTTTTTCTCCTACCCCTAGTAGTATTTCCTGTTCCATGTGTGATCATATAAAACCTGTCCTTTAATAACTGACTCTTCACTCAGCAGTTCGTTTTCAGAGTTCAGCTATGTTATGGCGTGTACCAAGTCTTCATTTCTCTTTATGACTGGGCAGTGTTTTATTGCATGTATGCACCATACCTTATTTATCCATTCATCTATTAGAGAGACTGGTTATTTCCACTTTTTTGCTTATTTCCAGTCTTTTTGGTGAAAAATACTGCAGTAAATATTCAAACTTCTATTTTTCCTGCCTTTACTTCATCAGTACATGTAAGTAAAAAAGTATTACTACAAAATCATGGAAATATTATTAAACTAAACTATCCAAATTCTGTTTTTTTCACTTATCTTCCATTATAGTCTATACACTTCTGAAGGCAGTATGAGCATGTCTTTGATGTGCAACATGTCAAATTGGCAGTTTGGCCATTCTCAACGACCTCAACTTGAGTTTGTTTGAGTTTGGGGAACAAAAAGATTCTGAAGGAGCAAAATCAGGCTGTAGGGTGATACGGTAAGTTTCGCAATGAAATTCTCATAATACCCCCCAATTTCTTTTTGTAAATAAGCCCGAGTAGTCAGTCTGTATCCTTTGAGAAAACTCTATCAAATTTACACCGTTGGAATCCCAAAACACAGTGTCCCTAACCTTCTGAACTGACCTCGCTGTCTTAAGTTGAATTGACTAGCAGATTCCTTTGGAAACCATTTTGATTACATCTTTTCGTTTAAAGGACCCTAGCAAGACGAAGCTATTGCAAACACTTGTCTATGTATTGGTCACATGGGCGTGTTTTGTTTTGTTTGTTTGCTTTTGGGTAAACTTGCATATATATATGAACTGAAACTATAATAGCAATACTTTTTGACTATCCCTGTATATCTAGAATTAGACTTGAGAATCATGTGTTAACTCTGAAGAGGCTTAGTGGTCCTGTGGGCTAGGTATTGGGCCGCTAGCCAAAAAGTTGGCAGTTCAAAACCACTAACTACTCTGAGCGAGAAAAATTAAGTCATCTGCTGTGGTAAAGATTTACAGTCGCCATGTGGAGTTGCCATGAGTCGGAATCTACTTGATGGCCGTGGGGTTGGGGACATGGCAACTCTGAGAACAGTTATGATTCACTAATCAAATCCTTGTCTTTTATGCAGGAGACCTGAGTTTGATTCCCACCCAAAGCACTTCATGCAAAGCTACCTCTCATCTGTCAGTGGAGCTTTGGTGGTTCTGTGATGCTGAACAGGGTTCAGTGAGGCTTCAGACCAAGATGGTCTAGGGAAACAAGCTTGGTGACCTGCTTGTGACAATCAGTCAATGAAAGTCTGAGGGCTCACAAATGGCACGACTTCTTGTGCATGAGGTCATTCAGCAGCAAATTTGATAGCAGATTGATTACTCTGTTTAATATTTTCATGAACTGTTCCCAAAGTGAATATACCTTCCTACAAGCAATGGATGAGTCTTCCAATTTCTCCACATCATCAGTAACACTTGTGAGTCTCTATCCTTTTCAGTATAGGAGAAAGGTGAGGCTCCGCTCCCATAAATATTTACAGCTTCAAAAACCTTCTATAGGCTCATCATGAGTACAGCATCATGACTCAGCAGGGGGTCTTAAGTATAGCCATCCTATTGGGTGTGAAGTGGCATCTCAGAATGGTTTTGATTTGCATTTCCGATAATTAATGATGTTAAGCATCTTTTCACGTGTTTATTAGTCATTTGCATACTCTCATTAGAGAAATGTATTAAATCCATTTTTAGTTGGCTTATTTGACTTTTATTTCTGAGTAAGTTGAACATTGTAGTAAGAATATTTCATAAAGGAAACTGGATGCTTAATATTGTATAACATCGAGTGCAAGTGCTATCTGTTTAGCTCAGCTAGCAATGCCAAGATTAATAGCCATTATTAAGGAGAGGAAAACCAAGTAATGTCATTGTCAAATTATGTCCCTTTTCTGTTAGTAAGCTGTAGTATATTATTTTGTAATTATGCATATAATCATCTTGCCCATTAGCCTCTCACCTAGCTTCAATTATTAACTCATGGTTTGCAAAATGATATTTTGTTTTATTGTTTACTTGTTTCTATTAATATTAATACATTTGTTAGCTGTCATACTTCTGTAAAGGAGACATTTCTTTATTAATTAGGGCTTTCAGTCTTTCTAGAAAATAAGCTAAATGCTTAATTCCCCCCCTGAATTGCTGAGGAGGGGCACAATTCTCCCAGAGTTTGAGGGAGGACCAAGGCCATAGCTATTCCACTGCTCTTCTTTCTCGGTGTGGAATGCTAACAGACCCTACTGCCCTTTCTTCTAAACAACCATTGGTTGCTATTTAAAGACCCCGCCAACTATTTCAATTGTTGGAAAGCAGGTAGAAATATTCTGCCCAAAGGGTGGGTAGTAACTGATGCAAAGTACCTCATTAACTGGATTAAGTTAGAAGCTTTGGCTCATTTCTAATCATTACCCCTTAGGTTGTCCCTCCTTTTTATTTGCTAATTCTTTTAATTTCCTTTGTCTAGTTCTAATGAGCCATTTCTCTGACTCCATTGGGTTAATGAAAACATAACCGTAGCTTAGGATTTCTTAAGTCCTATGAATTTAAACTCATTTTCTGCAGGAAGAATGAAGATACTAAGGACTTCCTTTTTAGGTTTAATGAGATAACCGTGAAAATGCTTTGCGACCTGTAAAGTGGATTAGGTCCCAAGTTCACCTCTGGGCTCTAGACTGAAATTAAACAACCTCCAACTTGATGGTGTCATAGACTTGCCTATTTACTACACTTCTTTATCAAGTTTTTTTCTTCCTACTTCCTTTCAGTAATCTGTCTAAGGACCCTTGCTGGCACACTGGTTAAAGACTAAACTGTGAGAACTCTCCAGCTGCTTCCCAGGAGAAAGAAAGATGTAGGAGTCGCCTTCAGTAGAGATTTGTAGCCTAGAGGGTGGCTATGGGTGGGAATTGACTGTGTGGTCTAGCTGACTGATCTTCATGAGGCTTTGTAGCTTCTATGAATTTTGCCTCCAATTTCTCTAAATTAGGCAGGCAATATAAGAGAAAGAGAATGGGTTTTATGGTCTCTAGAAGGTATCATGTGCTGCGGTTTGACATTAAGTGGTTTTATCATCTTGTCAGGTTCATGGGTGTGGGGAAAAAGGGATGGCTGTTTTAAATGCCTGTTATATTACATTTTTTTAAATGTAGAAAGTCTTAGTAAAAGGCTTCAAACTCAGCAGATACTCAGTAAATGTTTACTTCTTTCTATTAGTTATTAAAACTAGTTTTATTGTGCATTGGTGAAAGTTTACCTAGCAGATCAATTTTCCATCCATTTATATTTGGTTTCATGTCTTTTTTCTATTATTCGAGTCTAAATTTTTTTAATCTGAAATTCCCACAGCTTACCACCCACGGAGTTCACTTTTTCAAGTGTAATGATCTTCCCAGCACTTATAAAACGAACCCATTTGTTTCTTATTTGCGTCTGTCTCGAGCATTTGCTAGACACTTCTGTTTTGGAGAAGGCTGGTTTCGGCCCGGGGGTTACTAACAGGCTAATTTAAATCTAAGAAGATGCCTATTGTTTCACTGTCTTCCGTATGTGCTGTAGTATAATAAATTGAACATGGAATTTTAATTTATCTGCACTTGGACTTTACCAGTGATTAACAATTGACATGAGATTGGAAGTGCTTTTAAAATGGGCACACTCTCCCTTTAGGAGATGGCTACTCTGTACATCCTCTTGATATCAGTTGGGTTTTAGCAATTGTACAGAAATAACTCGAGCTGTTGACCACGTGGTACTTGGCATTTCCATCCGGGGAGTTTTTCTGATCCACCTCATTGGTGTGTTACACCTTACAGCAGCTGGGTAAAGAGCCCTGTCATGTTCTTTGGGGTAAGTCCTGGTGCTGCAGTGGTTATGTGTTGGGCTGCTAATGGAAAGGTCAGTGGTTCATACCCGCCAGTGGCTTTGACCTCTCAGCTTTGAATGAAACAAACCTAGCCGATCCCCGTGGAAGCTCCCGTTTTGATTGAGGCCTCTGTGGCCGTTACTTCTGCTGTCTTGGGTGGACGGAACTGACCCAGTGCCCGTGGATTGTGGAGACTGGATCGTCATGTAATGAAGACTGCTGGTAACCCTGAGCTCAAGTGTGACTTTGCTAAAATAACTTTCTTTCTCTGTGAATTGATGTAAGCACGGTTTCACCATTGGTCAACCTGCTCAAAATTGCAGTTTTTTAGTTAAAAACTGGTATATGTTTTTTTATTAATGGCAATTTATTTAAGCCTTACCTGGCTACTTTGAGAAACAACAATGCAAAAGTAAGTCAAAAAGTTTTTCCGCAAAATTATGGTAACCTTTATTAAACAAAAATACCCAGTATATGAAGTTATTGTTTCTTCATATATTCTTCATCTAGGTCTGTACACTTTTGATGGTAATGTTTCTATCTCTGTAACCCTTACCCTGAAAATTTTATACCCTATGAGTCAAATTGCATTCCTTTTAAATGGTCTTTGAGTTTTAGGAACAAAATAAGCCTAAAAGGGCAAGATCAGGCTTGTAGGGTGAATCGGCAAAGGTTTCCCAGTGAAATTCTCCTAAGACAGTTACCCATGAAGAAAGAAGCATAGATCTGATGGGAAAAATTCCTTGTTGCAACTTTCCTAGCCTTTTTCTCACCAATGCAGGTTTTTTTCACTTCTCTTAAAACTCTCTTCTCGTCCGCCCCTGTGAGAGGATCACAGGGATCCTCTCACGAAGGATCACGCAGGAGGCTGCGTCCTCTGAGGAACTATATCAAGACGAACCCTCTAATCCCCAACACAGGTGCCATCATCTTCTGGGCTGACCTCTCAGCTTTGAAGGAAACAAGCCCAGCAGAGCCCCGGGAAGCTCCGTTTTGATGGAGCCTTTTTGTTGGTGAAGGTCATCATAGTGATGACACTCACTCACCCGCCTTGAGTCCGTGTCAGTTCTGACACAGGCGAGGACAACTGCCCCTTTGAGTTGCTAAGGCTGTAAATCTTGACGGGAAGTTCTTCCTAAACCAAGGGCACTGTGCACATTGCTTCTAGGCTGTGTACCTTTTTTTATATTAGCTTAAACTACTAAATTTGCTTTCCGGAGCACTCCGGCTCAATAATGCAGCCAAGCTATTCTGAGCTATGGACCTCCTGAATCCTTCCCTCTGGAAGGGGGTGGGGTTGGGGTTGGGGAGCAAAGCAAGGGACAGTTGAAAAGGAAAGAATTCGGGGACAATCAACTACAGGCCCTCTGTTCCTGTCAGAGAATTCCAGTGCCAGTGATATTAAGTTGGAATCAACTCCACGGCTACTAGGAAATCTACATTAAAGCTGAGTGAACTTCCTTGCTTAACTTTCAGATCAATCACATGCATTATCTATTTAATTTTTATTATGGAAATTACCAAGCATATGCAAAAATAGAGAAACTAATATCAGGAATGCCCATGCCCCTGTCATCCGGTTTTCAGAGAGTGGGTGCATGGCAGTTTGGGCGTTAGTCCTGGCAGCTTGGGTGCTGGGGGGGGGGGGGCACGGCAGGAGCTCCGCTGGCGTGGTCTGGGATTGCACACTGGTTCTGTGCCTCCCAGGCCTTTTCCTTTATACTCCTTGCCCTTTGACCATGGAATTGCTCAATGCATTTCCAAAAAATGTAGAAAAGAAACTAGGCTGGTAAGAACTTCACCGTTTTTAAAAGACTTTGCAAAATGAGATTCATGCTCAAATGTAATACTATTGGCATTTAAGATTACCATTAATTGGTGTATCAATATATTTTTTAAGTTTTCTGATTTCACTTAATTTTAATGTCATTTTTATCAGATGGTTGAGTTGAAGGTACAGTAAAATTGGCTGAATAATAATTCCGGTGATACTGCTGTGGTGATTACATGACCTTGAGGTAAAATATTTGCAGTAGTTCATAGTACAACATAAAATTGCAATGCCTCAAGCTTACTTTGTGGAAATAAATACATTGCTTGGCACAGATTTTAAATAATGAGAGACAACAACAGTGCTTTTTAAATTGTTAGGCCAATTTAACTTGCCCTTGAAAACGGCTTTTGAGAGCTCATTGATCTCTGTGGTCTATGTGTGATGAGTTCCCACCAGCGGCTGGTGGCTGCCAGCTTCTGTTGGCTTCAGAAAGAGCGCCATCCCCTCCCCCTCGGCGCTTCCCCCCCCAATGCAGTTGGGATGTTTGTGCAATTCTTGTATTGCTGAAAGAGAAGATGTTGAGAAACCAGCTGGGTGAATTCCTTCCCAGACTTCTCTAAAGCCTGGACATGTATGCTGAAAATCAGTTCTGGAGCCATGTGATAATGGTAAATATGCTGGCTGAAGATTTGACAGCTTGTGGAGTTTGATTGGAAAAAAAAGAGAGAGGGTTTTATGAAATCCACACTTTCGCTCTTCCCCAGTTATTAGCCTCTGTTGAGGTGACCGATTCATGGCGAGCCCACGGAGAACAGAGTGAAAGCAAATCCAGCATACATCTGTTTGTTTGATTGTATGCATGTAATTGATGTATTCAACAGTTGATTCCTTGGGTGCATAGCCATGTCTTTGAGCGCCTTTCGACCAAGGGAGCTCATCTTCCAGCATTATATTCTGTTGTGATCTATAGAGTTTCCACTGACTAGTTTTTGGGGAGTAGATCTACAGGCATTTTATTCCAGCCTTAGCCTGAAAACTCTGTTGAAACCTGTCCATTTTGAGTGGCCCTGCTGGTATTTGAAATGCTGGTGCCATAGTTTCCAGAATTATAGCAACATGCAAACCTCCATAGGACACATCTACCTGGTAAATATTGTGGGTTCTATTCAGACAGTCACAATAAAATATTGTAGTAAACCAAGTCATGCCAACTTTTGGTTTTCTAATAGCAAAAAATGGCCTGGAGGTATGGTGTCTGACTTTTTCTGACTATACCAGGGAGAAGGTGAGTCAAATTCTTCCACCCAAGACTGATTCCTTTAAGGTGAAGGTCATACATGCCTCCATCCTCAAACTTTCTTAACACCTTTCCCTTCCATGGCACTCTCTACTTGTGAGCTGGGTTCAATAATTCATTGCTAGGGTCTCACAGACCAACTCAGTCTGAACTTTATTAGAAGTTAGCGGGTTAGTATTACTAAGAAAAATGTTAAAGATTAGAGCAGAGCAGCCTTTTTTCAGCCATATCTGCTGGAAGACATCTCTTGGGTACTTGACCTCTCAGCCAAATGATCCCTTGACCTCTGCCCTATTCCTGCAATGTCATAGAGCTTATTTAGTCACGCTGATAAGTGCCCATAGGGCATGAGACTCCTACAGAAGCCTTACCCCAAGGGAACTCAGCTGTAGCCAGTTAAGGGCCTGAAGCCACCCCGTCCACAAACTCATTACTAGAGGAAAAGAAGGCAGTATTATTCAATCACTTGCAATATGCTGAGAACCTAGTTTTTAAAAAAGGTTCATTGTGACGAAGCATTCCATAACTTTTCCACTACCTATCTGTAAGTATGTTGTACAGACATGCTATGTATTGTTGTGCTTCATTTTTCTGAGCCTTATAGATATGGGGTTTCTTGCAAATCAAAGATCTGTGGCAGCCATGTCCCAAGAGCATATGCTCACTTGGTGTCTCTGACACAATTTTTGGTGATTCTCACAATATTTCAAATGTTTCATAATGCTATTCACAGTTAACTGATTCCAGCACAGGATAAACATAACTTTTCTATGCACTGGTATGGTTCAGTGAATTAATTGATAGGACTCTGAGTCATAATCTTTAAGATTCTCATCAAATGACTCTTTCCTTACAAGTAGGGGGAAGAAAAGGTAGGGGGGTAGAAGCTGATAGAATTTAGTAGTTTAAAGCTAACATTAAAAAAGTTACACAGCCTAGAAGCAATGTGTACAGTGCCCTTGGTTTAGGAAGAACTTCCCGTCAAGATTTACAGCCTTAGCAACTCAAAGGGGCAGTTGTCCTCGCCTGTGTCAGAACTGACACGGACTCAAGGCGGGTGAGTGAGTGTCATCACTATGATGACCTTCACCAACAAAAAGGCTCCATCAAAACGGAGCTTCCCGGGGCTCTGCTGGGCTTGTTTCCTTCAAAGCTGAGAGGTCAGCCCAGAAGATGATGGCATCTGTGTTGGGGATTACCCTGACTGGCTCATCTCTTCCCGGTGACTCCTCTGTGAGGGGATGTCCAGTTGTCTACAGATTGGCTTTGGGTCTCCACTCCATGCCCCCGCCACCCCCCATTCACCTTGGGTATGATTTTGTTTTGGGTCATAGATGCCAGGTACCCAATCCCATTGACACCTCATGATCACACAGGCTGGTGTGCTTCTTCCATGTGGGCTTTGTTGCTCAGCACATTTTTAATGCAGTTTGTGTGGTAAAATTAGGTGCCTCGGCTGGTATTCGGGTCAGCTTATACTCGAGTATATATAACTGAGTGGTTAAATTGGGGATCATGCTCTTCTCACATTCTGTTCTATTTAGCTTACTCCGAGTACTTGGTGACAACCCTTTGTGAGTGGCTTCCAGTCTTCACTGTCTTCCCTTGGTTTGACACAGGTCACCACAAATGGCATCATCGCGATGAGTGAGCCCCCAGCAAAAGAGTCCCATCCTGGACTCTTCCCACCAACCTTTGGGGCCATCGCACCTTTCCTGGCTGACTTGGACACCACAGATGGCCTTGGGAAGGTTTATTATCGGGAAGACTTCTCTCCTGCTGTCGCTCAAATGGCCACAGTGTGTATCCAGCGAGGGTTCCCAGAAGTCTCTTTCCAGCCCAGTAGTGTGGTGGTTGTCACTTGGGAATCCGTGGCTCCCTACCAAGGGCCCGACAGGGACCCTACCCAAGAAGGCAAGGTGAGTACTCATGCAGATGCCAGTGCCGGCGGTCGAACAGATTGTTTTTGCACTCTGGTCTTCTGGTTCTTGTTGCTTTGATACATATCAAATGTGTGTTACTGGTAGACATGAAATTCAAAGCAAATCTACTAGGTTGATTCTTTCCAGTTCCAAAATTCACAAATTTATTTGCAAAGCTATATAAATCTATGTGTCAATGATGATTAGATATAAAGCAAGCCAATGTCTGAGAGGATTACTACCTCACCAGACTTGCGTTGATGATAGTGTGCACTACCTGTATTTGACTTTTGGTGGTGAAGAGTGGGGAGGGATAGTTTCTAATAAACAGACGTTGTTCATATGAAACGATGGTCTTAAAATAACATTGTGGTCCTAAGGCGTGTGAAGAAATGGTGACCAGGATCAGCCCTCTAGTTGAGGAGTTAGGAATTGTTTGCACATGGGTGGCTGAGAAAGCAAATGCTAGCCCCATTTAGGGTTGGCATCCATCCATGTGGGCTCAGTGGAAAGACTTGCAGGTTTGCTAGGAGTTGGAGTTAATTCAGTGGTAATGGGTGGGGGTGGGGGTTGTTTGTTTCTTTGTTTTGAGAGCTCGGACTTGCCATTGATGGAAGGGGCATCTCTGGATAGGTTGTGAAGCCATCCTAGGCCTGAGTTGATTTTAAGACATACCTCCGTTTTTCTTGGAAAAATAATTTCTGTCCATTATTGTTTAGTTTTTACATGATTGCAGGATAGAAAGGAACATCAAAGTTATAAAATGTCTGTGCCTCAATGGTAGTTGTTCCCAAAGGCTGACCACAGCACCTAGTCCTAGAAGATAGTCTTCCTCAGAGAAAGGCCTCCTTGGGGACACACTGAAGAGTCCTGCTGTAAAGAAATCTGCTTAGTGGTTAACCTAGCATTTGCTATACATGTTTTTAACATACTTTCTCTCTCCTCAAATAAAACAAATTACTTCCCACAGAACATATTTTGGGAAAGCCTATGATGGGGCTTTTGACATATGTTGTTTTGCCAAATATTATTAGTCTGTATGCCATGATTGAAAAGCTGCCTAATATCGCACAGTTCTTTTTCACTTGCATGATAAACAGCCAGTTCTGGGCTCTCCCTGTCTCTGTGCCTTAACCTCTTGTAACTCTGTGTTGTACATGCTGAACAGCAGCTGTGCCCAATTATTTACAATTCCCTGATCATGCTTATTTTTTGGCTTGTTTTGTTTTTAACTGCAGGCTCTTGCAAATGCTATCTGCTCTACTGCTGATGTCCTTTCTGTGACCCCCTTGACTGAACTTGAATTCTGTTTGCTCATTCAGACTTGATCATGAGGCTTTAACCAAGTACCACCTCCTCCTACGCCCATTCTCCTGAGGGCTGGGGCCCTTCCTCCTACCCCTCCTCTAGCTCTTTCTATACATGCCTATTATAGAATCCTGCTCTACATTTTGTAATGCTTGGTTCATGGATCCGTTTTATCAATACCTTCTCTAGTGCCAGGACCATGGATTTTAATTCATAGTCTCCACAGAATTCAGGAAACTCACTGCCATTACATTGATTCTGACTCATAGCAACCCTGTAGGACAGAGTACAAAGGGCTTTCTGGATTTCTGAGGCTGTAAATCTTTCTGGGAGCAGAAAGCCTCATCTTTCTCCTGGGAAACAGCTGGTTGTTAGCTACCCAATACATAGCACGCACTGTCACCAGGGCCCCTTGCTTACAGGAAAGGTACTAACATTTATGAGGTGCTTCCTCTGTGCCCCTTCATAGGCTATCTTGTGTAGTCGTCATGACATTTCTATGAAGTAGATAGTTTTATCTGCTTTTTATAGAAGCAAACCCTAAGGCTTATAGGGTAACATGTCTGAGGTCATAAAACCAATCAAGAATAGAGCAAGAATTCAGATCTAGGTCTGTTTTCCTGCCAACACTCAGGTTTGTTTGTTTGTTTCCCTATGGTATGTATGATTTGGGGGCTTGGTAAATATTTGCTGGATGGTGTCTATGGTTGAACATGGTTAACGTCCATTCTAAGGAATAAGAATCCCCCAAGTTAAATGAGATTTAGACGACTCTCTGGAGTTACAGTGATCTTAGAGTTACATGAGCTTAAGATAGCTCAGTGGGTAGTACTTGGTCCTTGCTACCAGAGTACTTATTTTAGAATGAGATGGGTCTACTGCCATCTCTTTTTAGTACTTTCTATGTAGGAACTTCTGGTGAACCTCACATTAAGGTCTTGAGATACTTTCCTGAGTAACTGCATTTTAACTCATCTTTACAGAGAAACACATTCCAAGCTGTCCTGGCCTCCTCGGATTCCAGCTCCTATGCCATTTTCCTGTACCCAGAAGATGGTCTGCAGTTCTACACAACATACTCAAAGAAGGACAGGAGCCAAGTCCCCGCTGTGGTTGCGTTCAGTCAAGGTTTAGTGGGAATCATATGGAGGAGCGACGGTGCTTATAATACATTTGCAAATGACAGAGACTCCATTGAAAACTTGGTCAAGTATGCTTTCTTTGTCCTTCAATAAATTTTCCCCTGAACAAAATTTATAATTTCTTAAGGATAATAGTATGGGTTTTAAAAATCATTACAAAAATCTTCCCACAGACTTAAACTTCTCATCTAACCGTTCTATTATATAGTACTCTTCCCCTGATAACCTCATGGTAATATATTCATAGAATAAGCTAGTGTCCTGATTTTTAAATATCGTCCTTGAACATTTTCTACCATTTTCCTATTAAATGTTATGTTAGAAATGGGTTATTCAAACATGCCATTCCATAAACAATAGACAAGAGCTCCCTTATCCCCCACCAACTGATGTTTTTCTTCCAACGGAAACAGTCCTCTCTCATCTTAGTTTGAAAATTTTGGTAAAAGGAGAAACCAAGACTGTTTTTTCAAAGACTGATATATTTTCTCTCTCCATATTCTGTTTTACAAAAAAGAACTGCCCTCTCACTAAGTTCTTATTGTCAAGTCTAGAGGGTAAATTCCACGTTGCTAGTACGATGGCAGACTTGAGAAACAGCGAGGGGCTTCAAAATGTTGGGGGAAAAGTTAAGTTAAAAGACAATGGAATTTTTCCATGAGCTTTTTGAAGTACCCTCATATAATATGATAAAGAGATTCCACTACAAAAAGTAAAATATACTTAAATAACTTCAACAACATAAAGAGAATAGTAAAATGATTAGGATGCACTGAGATTTTAGTACTTATTTTTGTTTTTGATTGAGTTTACTTAGTTTTATAGTGTGTAACTAATTTTTTACAATGACTGTGTGTACTGACTGGCTTGCAAGCACAATTGGCCATCATGAGTTAATGCAAAATGGTCACACACCCTACTGTCATTATCTGAGTCTAAAGCGGGAGGTTGGTATCCTATTTCTGTAATATTTTCTTCACTATTCATTGTCCATCCCACTCTGACTTTGTTCGGTTCTCACAGAAGATCCATTCTGAGTAATCAGCATGCCCTGTGTTTTCTATCTTGTGATCTAGTCATTTAATATAATTTCTAATAGGAAGAATATTTTCCAATCACAGATGATTAAGAATAGCAAGAAGGGTGGAGCAAAAGGTAGAAATTCAGGTTATTGTGTCGTGTTTGATCATTGTAACAATGGGCTCCAGCACGGCATGGCTTGTGAGGATGGTGCAGGACTGGGCAGTGTTGCATCCTATTTTGCGTGGGTTGCTAAGAGTCAGGGCTGACTCAATTGTGTCTAACATCAACATCTTTGAGCACTTAAAGGTAAACAGAGCTCTCCATGATCCTTCAGTCAATGTATATAATGCCATGGAGAAAGAATCGTTAAAAGATTGTTTATATGATAGGGCTTGATAAGTATGAATAGAATTTTAGGGCCTGGACCAGAGCCCTCCAATAACAAAGAGTTAGACAGCTCAAGGGCTTGCCCATTTGTATAAATCATCACGGAGTAGCTGAGGACCGTCTCAGCACTGCACTGGTCAGACATGACCTCATCTCGAGTCCTTTCTGTAGTTCCCCTAGGCAATTGGCTTCATACAGTCAGAGATACTACAAACGTGGATGTCCCAACAGGGATGGTGGGGGCTTTATGTAGTTTGTTGGCTTATTTCCAGGATGCCTGTCTTTCTCCCGTAGGAGGAGCAACTCGGGGCAGAAGGGTGTCTGGGTGTTTGAGATTGGAAGTCCAGCCACGACCAATGGGGTGGTACCTGCTGATGTGTACCATGCACTTGATGATGAAGCAGAGTATGAAGAGGAAGAGGAAGACTATGACCTGGTAACAAGACTGGACGTGGAGGACGTGGCCGCCACCACCGTCCCCTACGAGACTCTGGGAAGGAGAGACACAGACACCTATGATTTGCCAAGTGCCCTCTCTCCACAACACACAGCAAATGAGAGTCCCCAGGAACAGCCCATGGTGAAGGCCAGGTCCTTCCAATTACCAGTGGAAAGGGTTTCCCAGCAGCACCCACAGGTGATAGATGTGGATGAAGTTGAGGAAACAGGAGTTGGTAAGGCCTTTTAATTTGCATTTGGTACATAATCAGACACCTTGAGCTTTTTTCAAGCCGGAGTCGTATTGGAAGGAATGCCAATTGTGTGCGTATATAGTGATGGATAAGAATGAGAACCTACGGTGGTTGGGGCTGAATTTTTGCTGAGATGGAACGTTGGTTTATAGGCCTGCTAGCGTCAAAGAATCCAAATAATCACTTTGTCCTAGGTTGTGCTTATGGAGACTGATGAGAGTGAGTGTGTTCTTTCCCAGGAGTCTATGCTGTTTGTTTTGCAAGAGAAAAGTGCTTTAGCAATATTTTACAAGTCAGATGTTCTTATTTGTGTCTTCTAAAATCAGAAATATATTCAGGCACCTGGAAAAACATTGTAGCAGTTTCTTTGGCTGAAAGAGCAGCTTATCTTTGACATTTATTTCCTCTTGGCTTTGGAATTACAAAAATTCTGATTATTTTTCCTCTCAAGTCATATCAGTTTCCGAGTTGCTTTGTGAGGATAAAGAATACAAAATACATGGCTTCCCCTTTAAACTTCGTTTTATACTTTAGTAGCTTCTAGTCAAGATATTATATCAGGATTTGGCTAACCCATAGCACTCCCAGGGCTGCTTCTATTCCTGTAGAAAAATCTCCGAAATTCTCATTCCATAAGCAATTACTTGAAGATAGGCCTTCTCAACTCCAATAACTATGACTGTGTAGTATTGGATATGAGCAAAAGCCTAGATTTGAACACACAATGTGTCTAAAATAGATGTTTTTCCATCCTTTATTATAATTTTTGCCACTGTTTTTATTAAAAAGATCAGTAGACTACAGTGCATTTTATTCATGTTCGTCCATGGATATGCAGACCATAATGGACCAATGAAAAGCTGGGTATACAGTTTGAACTTAAGCAATCGGTGAGGTCACGTGTGTGTATATAGTAAGGCTCAAGTCTTCTCAGCTCCAAATACTGTGCTTATAGGCATTGTATATTCCCTTTTGAACATGTGGTATTAGTATATCCAAATTTGTACTGTAATCTTCACTCATGGTAGTATATTACAGATTACATTTCTATCTCCTTCTGTGCTTTTGAACTGTATCCCATTTGCTCTGGATTATTAAATTTAATGAGTTAGTTCATAATTCTAATAAAATAAACAGGGGAGGTCAGACTTTAAAGAGAAATTATTTTTGTTCTGTGGATCAAAGGCTTTTAGACCAGGTATGACTATGAAGTTGTTACCGATCGGCTTTTGCATATACGAGCAAGAACTTCCGAGTTATCCCTTGGGAGGAATGGGGACACAAGTTTTTAAAAATATGTTTTAGGATGCCCCCTGATCTTTTGGGCTATATTAAATGAATAACATCCTTAATTTTGTTTATGTTACACATCTCAAAATTGATACTGAATGGCAATAACCACACATTGATATAGCAGTACATTAACTTAATAGAAATTTTAAATAATTCATTCTTGTGATCTCTCAATCTGCTCGTAGACCCACTTGGCTAGGTTGTCTGAGTCATTACTATTATATTATTTAAGTAACTACTTACATTTGCCAGTCTATGATAAGTCTCTTAGCCTTGGACTTGCCTAACATAAGTTTGGCTTCCTGCAGGCCTACCTTGTACTTGTGTAAGTTCTCTGCAGTTGAGTGAGACTTCACAGCCGTGTTATTGTCTGATTAGTTTTCAGCTACAATACTGACTCCCAGCAGACATGTGCCAACAACAGACACCAGTGCTCCATCCACGCAGAGTGCAGGGACTATCCCACTGGGTTCTGTTGCCGCTGTGTGGATGGCTATACAGGCAATGGCAAGCAATGTGTCGCTGAAGGTAAGTGGCCCTTTTTTCATATCAAATTTGTGTAGGGAGATGGTGGAGGGGACGGAATTTGTATGTTTCTAAAGTTTTTTTGAGTCTGGAGATGGGTAATGTTTTAGTATATGTCTCATCACTCATCTCCAGTCCTTCCCACACTTCACTAGGGCTAGCCATCCTGAAATCTTCATTTTCCTGGGTTCCATGCTTTCTCTCCGTCTATGAGGTAACAGCTGCTTGGAGCCTATCTTGGAAACTTAGTAAAAGGCTGCAGGATTGAAATTTTAAAACCTGGACTAGGGACTGTTTACTAATGTGAATGCTTTTCATTTTGCCAATTTCTTGCAGGCGTCTTTTGCCTTTGCCATTAAGTTGTCCAAATCTTGATTAATATTTTCATCAAATCTTAATGACTGTTAAACCCTGGCAGTGCCACAGACGCTGTTTTGGACTCGAGTTTATAGTGGGCAAAGTTTATCTGGTCATCTTTCTCCTCGTGTCCCCGAAATCATCGCCTAGCACCTGAATCTAGAGCATTAAAACTTCTGGGACTAGCACCCAAATGGATTCAACTGTGAGACGGTATCACTTCTGAACACTGCCCACAAAAGGACCAAATAGTCCTGATGCGCTCAGATGATCAGAAGCAATCTTTGTACAACTCTAGAGAATTCCATTTTTACTTAGAGAGTTAGACCTATGAGGGGGGAAAAAACAAATCCCAAACCATTTACCATCAAGTTGATTTTGACTCATGACAACCTCATGTGTGTTACTGGAACTGTGCGCCACAAGGTTTTCATTGCTGCCCTGTTATTAGATAAGTCATTTCTTCTGACAATGGGCGTGTTTGAACACCAATCTTTTAGTTAGTAGGCAAGTAATTAACTGTTTGTGCCACCCAGGGACTCTGCCGTAGAAGGATCTGAAGCTGTAGATGAGAACTTAAACTAGGGTGACTGGATTTAAAGTGGGACACCATTGACCGGAGGGCCTGAGGGGGCAGGTTCTTGATTAAAAGTTTGGTCTGTGGAGATCCCCTTGCAGAGGGGTCTCGGGGAGGAGATGAGCCAGTCAGGGTGCGATGTAACAACAATGAAAAATACAACTTTCCTCTAGTTCCTAAATGTTTCCTCCCCGCTCCCACGACCATGACTCGAATTCTACCTTGCAAGTCTGGCTAGACCAGAGGGTGTACACTGGTACAGATAGGAACTGTAAATCCAGGGAATCCAGGGCGGATGAGCCCTTCAGGACCAGTGGTGTGAGTGGCGATACTGGGAGGGTAGAGGGAGAGTGGGTAGGAAAGAGGGAACCGATTATAAGGAACTATATGTGACCTCCTCCCTGAGGGACAGACAACAGAAAAGTGGGTGAAGGGAGATGTCAGACAGGGCAAGATATGACAAAATAACAATTTATAAACTATCAAGGGCTCATGAGGGAGGCGGGAGCGGGGAGGGAGGGGAAAAATGAAGACCTAATGCCGAGGGTTTAAGTGGAGAGAAAATGTTTTGAGAAAGATGAGGGCAATGAATGTACAAATGCGCTTTACACAATTGATGTGTGTATGGATTGTGATAAGAGTTGTATGAGCCCCTAATAAAATGATTTAAAAAATTTTTTTTTGGTCTATGTGGACCAAAGAGACCGTTCCCTAGCTTGTCGTGCATTCTTTCCAAAAATCGGGACTGTTTTAAAATGCCAAAAATCGGGACGTCTGGTCGCCATAACTTAAACCAAACCAAAAAGGGACCCCCTGGACCCCCAGCCACACACACTGATAATTTGTGCCCTCCGATGCCAACAAGTTGCCTCACTGTATCGTAGGAAATGTTTCTTGGGCATTCAATGAGAAACCACAATTGCTCTGCAAAATTTGACAAAATAAAATTCAGCTAGAGGAATGCTTTGCATTTTTTTCAGCTCCCATGTCATTGCTATACTTAAATCATGTATAATTTTAATTTGCTTTTTTTTAAAGTTGGATTTTCTTTTCTGGATCAAATTTAGATAAGGCAATGTTTTGTTTTTTTAATGCTACCTTCATCTAAGGAAAAAAATGAGTATAATTTCTCTATTAACTTTTTGGGATGTTTCAAATTTCTTTAAATGTGGGCTCTGTTTTCTTTACCAATCCCGCCACCCCAAGGATGATGGTATGCTTTTTTTTTTGCCTTATTGCTGTAGACTTGGATTACATGCCGCTCTTACCCTGGGAGCAGCTTCCACAATCCACAATGAAAGCGTTTTCCTTTAAAGCAGTGGTTCTCAACCTGTGGGTCGCAACCCCTTTGGGGGGTTGTCTAATGACCCTTTCACAGGGGTCGCCCGATTCAGAACAGCCGCAAAATTACAGATAAGAAGTAGCAACGAAAATAATGTTATGGTTGGGGCTCACCACAACATGAGAAACTGTTTTAAGGGTTGCAGCCTTATGAAGGCTGAGAACCACTGCTCTAAAGCAACCTGATTAGCTCGTTGCATGCCATATGTCAGAGCTCACAATGCCGAGCAGTTTCTGTTTGGCAGCAAGTGTAATATAACAAACTGTTCTGCTCAAATTTTGACACCATACACACACCCAGAATAGCTTTGTGATGAAAATATTTGTTGGATTCTTACTGCTTTTGAAAAATGTATCTAGCTCAAAAGTTGAGTGGAAAGAAATTTGTTTCATTTTCTGAACTTGGCTTTCCTGCATGTTTCTGTAATTGCTCCTGGGAGGCTTCTACTTATTTTTTTTTTGCTGATAGTTTGCTAACTTCACAGCACTCCCTGGTGTAATGACACAGTCTATTGCAGGATTACTCAGCATGCCACGTACTCTCTGGCTTGTCTTTTGGCAGCTTATATGTTTGAATAGTCATTAACAATGCCCACATGTGAGCCTGTTTCTTCTTAAAGTTTTCTACTTGGGAACCCCTTTCAAGAGAGAAATTTCCAACACTGGCAATCACTGCACTGCAAGAAACATTATGTGTTGATTTTGAAATAATTTTTGGTCAATGTGTATTCATAACTTTTTGAGTATTTCCAAATTTTTTCATGACCACAGCATTCAGTTGCCCAACCCTATCTGGGGTCTAGACCCACAATTTAATACACTTCGGGTCAGAGCAGTATTTCTCGAGGTGAGCAGTATCGCCCTTGGGGATGCTGAAGTGATTTTGGGGGCCTGAAGAAGCAGATACCTACACTGTAGCATGATAAATGGAGAAGAGATAGAGTTGTGAAGGACTCAGTCTTGATTGAATATAAAACAATACTCATGGACGTGACAGTCAAAAGATCAAACAACACATTCCATTGGGTAAAACTCCTACCCAAGATTTCTTTAAAGTGTTCAAAAGCAGGAATGTTACTTTGAGGACTGACGTCCACTTGACCCAAGCCATGGTATTTTCTATTGTCTCATATACATGTAAAGGTTGGACATTGAATAAGGAAGACTAAAGTAAAGGTGAAACTACAGAAGGGTCTTGGGGACGAGACAAGCCAGTCAGTATGTAGTATAGCACTGATGAAACCTACAACTTTCCTCTAATTCTTTAATGCCCCCCCCCCACTATCATGATCCCCATTCTGCCTTGCAAATCTGGCTAGACCAGAACATGTACCTGGAGGTACAGATAAGAGCTGGAAACACAGGGAATTCAGGACAGATAACACTCACAGGACCAATATTGAACGTAGCCATACCAGGAGGGTAATGGGAAGGTGGAAGGAGAAAGGGGGAACTGATCACAATGATCTACCTATAACCCCCTCCCAGGGGTATGGACAACAGAAAAGTGGGTGAAGGGAGACATCGGTCAGTGTAAGATATGAGAAAACAATAATAATTTATAAATCATCAAGGGTTCATGAGGGAGGGAGAGGAAAAATGAGGAGCTGACACTAAGGGCTCAAGTAGAAAGAAAGTGTTTTGAAACTGATGATGGCAACAAATGTGCTTGACACAATGGATGGATGGATGGGTTGTGATAAGACTTGTATGAGCCCCCAATAAAATGATTAGAAAAAGAAAGAAAGAAATGTTGATGCGCTTGGATTACGGTGCTGGCAAAGAAGACTGAGGGGACCGGACTGCCAGAAGAACAAATACATCTGTCCTGGAAGCAGTGTAACCACAAAGCTTCTTAGATGCGTGGATGGCAAGCCTTCATCTCATGTACTTTGGAGATGCTATTAGGAGACACCAGTCCCTTGAAAAGGACATCATTCTTGGTAAAGTAGAAGGGCTGTCAAAAAAGAGGAAGACCCTCAGTCAGATGAATTGATACAATGAATTCAAACTTGTGAAACCTTGTGAGGATGGTGCACTGTATATACACAGTGTTTTCTTCACTTGTACGGAGGGTCACAGTGAGTTGGAACTGAACTAATGGTATCCCAAAACAGCCCACCTGGTCTGTCACTTTATCACACTGTGGTGGCTTGTGTGTTATTGTGATGCAGGAAGCTATGCCACTGATAATTTCAAATGCCAACAGGGTCACCCCGAGTGAACAGGTGTCACCAGAACTTCCAGACAAAGAATAGACTATAAAGAAGGAATAAACTGTCCACTTTGTAGGAACTAGCCACTGAAAACCTTATGGGTAGCCTCAAAACATTGCCAGATACTCTAAACCTAATGAATAGAAGCAAAACATTGTCAGATAGTGCCAGAAAAAGTACTCAAAATATGACCAAGGGAAAACTACCTTCTTAAGTACAGTCGACCGTAAGGATGTGGACAGAGTTAAAACTTTCATTTACTGGTGGGGCACAACTCAAAATGAGGTTGAAACAGCTGCAAACATCAATAATCAGAACTTGGAATTACCAAGCATGAATGTAGGCAAATTGGAAGTTGTCTAAAATGAAACACACTGAATAAAAACTGATATCCTAGGCATTAGTGAGCAGAAATGGACTGATATTCGCCATTTTGAATCAGAAAATCATGTTTTACTATGCTGGGAATGGCATCAGGCCAAGAGGAATGACTTTGCATTCCTTGTCAAAAAGGATATTTCAGTATCTGTCTTGAAGTACAACGCTGTCTCTGATACGACGCCATCTATTTACATCCAAGGAGATTCAGTCAGTACAACTATTATTCAAATTTATACACCAACCACCGAAGTTAGTGATGGAGAAATTCTACCAACATCTGCAGTCTGAAATTGAACAAATATGCAATCAAGATGCATTAGCACTTGGAAACAAAGAGGAAGGAAAATAGTTGGAAAGCAGTCTTGGTGATAGAAATGAAGCTGGGGATCGCTTGATAGAATTTTGCAAGACCTTCGACTACTTCACTGCAGATCCCTTTTTTCCACAAACAATAGGCGACTGTACAGCTGGACTCATCCAGATGGAATACACAGAAATCAAATCGACGGCATCTGTGAGAAGAGATGCTGGCGAAGCGCAATATCAGCAGTTACAAGCAGACCAGGGGCCCACCGTGGAACACACCATCAGTTGCGCATATATAAATTCAGGTCAAAGTCCAAGAAAATCAACACACGTCCATGAGAGCCAAAAGCTTTTTTGAGTTTTGGCTCAAAAACATGTTGAGTCTGTCCCCGCTGCCTTTTAAGAACCTCTCAAGAACACATTGGATGCGTTGAACACTAATGATAGAGACTCACTGAGCTGTGGGAAGACATCCAGAAGATCTTCCATGAAGAAATCTAAGACCATTAAAACGATAGGATAGAAGGAAACAAATTAAACTGGGTGTCAGAAAATATTCTGCAACTTGCTAAAACAAATGGAAGAAATGATGACATCAAAGAGCTGAACAGAAAATTTCAAAGGGCAGCTCAAGAAGATAAAATAAAATAGGACCGCGAAATGTGCAAAGCCCTGGAGTTAGAAAACTGAAGAGGAAGAACATGCCCAGCAGATCTTAAGCTGAGAGAACTCAAAGTTGAACTCCAGCCTCCAGTTGCACTATTGAAAGATTCTGTTTGCCAAATACTGAATGATGCAGGAAACATCAAAAGAAGGTGGAAAGAATGCAGTGTCCTGTACCAAAAAGAGGTAGTCTACATGTAACCATTTTAAGAGGTAGCATGTGAGCAAGAATTCCGAGCTGCACTGCATGCAGAAACAACGCTCCAGGAGTTGATGGCCCACCCCTTGAAACGTTTCCCCAAAGCCGATGAAGCGCTCGAAGCACTCGCTTGTCGAGGCCAAGAAATTTGGAAGACAGCTACTTAACTGACTGAAAGTGACCCCAATTTGTATTCATTCCAAAGAAAGGTGACCCCACAGAGTGCTCATATAGTAGAACAGTATTAATGAAATGACATGCAAGTACAATTTTACTAGAGAGTATCCAACAGTAGTTGTAGCAGTACATTGGACGGGAGCTGCCAAAGTTCGAGCCGGATTCAGAAGAGGATGGAGAGCAAAGGATATCTTAGCTGATGCCAGGTGGATCTTGGCTGAAAACAAGAAAACCAGGAAATGTTTACTTGTGTTTCATTGACTGTGCCAAGGCATTTGACTGCATGGACATGAGACTATGGATAGCTTTGAAAAGAACTGAAATTCCAGAACACCCCATTGTGCTCATGTGGAACCTGCCCAGTTGTGCAAAGGAACATGGGAATGACTGCATGCTTTCAGATCAGGAGACTTCCTGATTTATTTAATCTGTATGCAGAGCAAATAATTAGAGAATTTGGATTATATGAAGAAGGATGTGGCAGCAGAATTGGAAGAAAACGTACCAACTTGAAGCACTTGCTGATGAAGATCAAGTGTGGATTACATCTCAATGTAAAGCAAACCCACATATTCACAACTAGACCAATAGGTAACATCATGATAAAATGAGAAAAGATTGAAGTTGTCAAGGATTTTATCTTGCTTGGACCCACAATCATTGCTCATGAAACAGCAATCGAGAGATCAAATATGTGGGGTAAATTTGCTGCACAAGACCTCTCTTTAAAGTGTTTAAGGTAAGGTGACCAGATTTTAGCATTGGTAAAGCGGGACACCATTGATAAAACTCTTATCCTGGCAAAATAGCCACATGGCAGCCGAAAACTGTAAACCCTAGCTTGTCATGCATTCTTTCCAAAAATCAGGACTTTTTAAAAACGCCGTGGGATGCGGGGAAAATTGTTAAAAATCAGGACTGTCCCACCAAAAGCAGGACGTCTGGTCACCTTAGTTTAAGGGCAAGGATACTTCTTTGAGGATTAGAGTGAACTGACCCAAGCCATGGTATTTTCCATCACTGCATATGCATATGAAAGTTGGACATTGAATAAGGAAGACTAAAGAAAAATAAAGCATTCGAACTATGGGGTTGGTGGGGAATATTGTAAGTACCATGGACTGCCAAAAGAATCCACAAATCTAGAGTCGAGCCACAATGCTCCTTAGAAGCTTGGGTGGTGACCCTTAGTTTCGTGTACTTTGCCATGTTATCAAGAGAGACCAGTCCCTGGAAAAGGATGTCATGCTTGGTATAGTGGAGGGCAGCAAAAATAAGGAAGCCCCTCAACAAGATGGATTGACACAGTGCCTGCACAATGGGCCCAAGCATAAGAACAATTGTGATGATTTTGCGGGATCGGGCAGTTCTTAGTGACACAGACTTGTGATCAGTCAGAACTAACTCCAGAGCCCCTACCCACAGCACACTAAAATCTGGATTAAGAACTGCAGTGCAAAAGATTTTAATTGCATTTCGTAATTTTTTTTCCTGAAAAGATGATGCTACACCAAATAACTGTAGGGACCTAGGGTAGAGTTGACTCGGTAAGCACCAATGAGAACTTACTTCCGAAGGTTGCCATGATCAGGGTGGGGGCTGGGAATGAAAGTCTTGTCCCTCATAAATGATCATCTAGGGAGAGGGAGAAGATTATGCGATCCTTATTGTGCTTAAGGAACTAACAGAATTTAGTTGTTCCTCAACTCGGAATCATCCAACGTGATCTTTCTTTTTATCTTATTCTTTCCATTCCTTTTAGCTAATTTGCAGATGTTTTGAAAGTGGAAAATTCCGTAAAGTTATGCAGCTATTTACCCAGCATCTAATTTGACATTTTCATCACCCCAGAGAGAAATTCACTAATAATGACTCTTAATTCCCCCAAACTCTGCAGTCCCTGGCAGCTAGTAATCCCCACCCCCCTCTCTCCAGATTTGCCTATTCTGGGCATTTCATACAAAGAGAATCATGTTGGATTTGTCCTTTTATGTCTGGATTCTTGCACTCAGAGAAACGCCAAAGTTCACCACGTGGCATGTGTCAGGGCTTTGCTCTTCTGTGGAGCCAAGCAAAATTCCATTGCTTGTGTGAATAATACCGCATTTTGTTTATTCGCTCAATTTATGGACATTTGGATTGATTCTCTTTCTGGCTATTATGAATAATGTTGCTAAGACTACCCATGTACAACTTTTTGCATAGATGTGTGTTTTTAATTCTCTGGGACATTTTTTTTGAGTTCCAATTATTATATAAGGGAGCTTTAAATCATTTGTGGAAACTTCCTAATTTTTTATTTTCATTTTTTCATTAACTTTTTGAAGCCCCTTATATATTAGAAGCTGTAATTGCTGGATCATATTCTAACCTTCATGTTTCTATTTTGAATACAAAAGCAATTGAAATTCTTTAGATTTAATTTTTTTCCTGATGAAACAAAATATCTGCAAACTATAAACATTAAATCATGATACAAATATATAGTATAGAAAATGAAAACTTGAGGTCCAATCAAGGAGGCGGAGTCAGAAGAAGCAAAAAAGAAAATGAAAATTTTCCATTGCCTGAATAACCAGTGTTAACAGTTTTGTATATGTATCTTCAGATTTTCCCCATTTTATTAATAGCTGAGGGGACTTCCAAAAGCTTGTGAAAAGATCATAGAATTTTTCCATAAACTTTGGTATATTTTTTAATACAATGTTGCCATCCTACTTATACTTTTTGACAAATTGCTACAAAAGCCATTAAATTTGCTAGAGTAAGTCCCACCTATCTTTTGTTTGTTTGGTTTTTTAAAAATTTATTAATCACTTTATTGGGGGCTCATACAACCCTTACCACAATCCATATATACATCAACTGTGTAAAGCACATTTGTACATTAGTTGTCCTCATCATTCTCAAAACATTTGCTCTCCACTTAAGCCTCTGGCATCAACTCCTCGTTTCTGTCCCCTCACACTCCACTCCCCCTGATTATCAACTTTTTATTTATTTATCTATCTAGCTATCTATTTATTTACTTACTCATTTTATTAGGGGCTCATGCAACTCTTTTCACATACATACATACGTTCATACATCAATTGTGTCCAGCACATTCGTACATATGTTGCCATCATCATTCTCAAAACACCTGCTTTCTACCTGAGTCCTTGGTATCAGCTCCTCATTTTACCCCTCCCTCCCCGCTCCCTTCCCCCCTGAACCCTTGATAATTTATGTTATTATTATTTTATCATATGTTATACCATCTGACGTCTCCCTCACCCACTTCTTTGCTGTCCGTCCCCCAGGGAGGAGGGTATATGTAGACCTTGTCATCAGTCCCCCCTTTCTCCCTCACCTTTCCTCCACCCTCCTGATATCACCACTCTCACCACTGGTCCTGAGGGGTTCATCTGTCCTGGATTCCCTGTATTTCCAGTTCCTATCTGTGCCAGTGTATATCCTCCAGTCCAGCTGGATATGTAAGGTAGAATTGGGATCATGATAGTGGGGCGGGGAAGCATTCAAGAACTAGAAGAAAATTGCACATTTCATTGTTGTTACACTGCACTCTGACTGGCTCATCTCCTCCCTGCAGCCCTTCTGCAAGGGGATGTCCAATTTCCCCCAGATGGGCCCTGGGTCCCCACTCCGCACTCCCCCTGATTCACAATGCTATGATTTTTTTTTTTTTGATGCCGGATACCTGATCCCTTCAACACCTTGTCATCTCACAGGCTGGTGTGCTCCCAGATTCTATATATTTTGACAGCTGGGCACCATCAGCTTTCTTTACCGCATTTGCCTATGCACCCGCTTTGTCTTCAGCGTTCATGTCGGGGTAGGCTGGTGTGCTTCTTCCATGTGGGCTTTGTTGTTTCTTAGCTAGATGGGCACCTGATTGTCTTCAAGCCTTGTAGTCCCACCTATCTTTAAACAACTTTCTAAATAAACTCGACAACAACCAAGTCCCATTCCACCAAGCTGGTTCGGGTGCAGAGCGCAGGATTGTACTGCTAGGCTAGCTAACTTTCTGTTCTGGTTTGGGCTGGATGAGGCTCTGGGCTGGTTTGAGTCAGATGCTTAATAATGGGGTTACAGATCAGACCATCAACTATCCCTGTTTCCCTAGGGTCCAACCACGTTTAACCCTTTGTCCCAGAGAAGTGACTAATTCTGTCTTCTTTGCCCTCAAAAGTGACAATTATAGTTGCCCCGGCTCGAGATCACCCTTGATATTACTCTTCTTGCGAAGTGGTTTTAACTGTTCCCGAAGTTCTCGCTCACACAGCAGCTCAACCGGGAGTCACCTTTCACTGGTCCGGTTCAATCAGCAGAGAAATCAGAGAGGCAAGGACAAAGGAGTGGACACTCTTCTTGGGAAGGGAAGCTGCTTTCACTTAGTTTAGATTAGGGCTGCTTACACTTTTTCCACTTGCAACCCCTTTTCACCTGAGAAATTTGCAACATGGACAAGCACTGCACTGCCAGGAACACGTTGGGATTTTTTAATGAATTTTTGGTGGTTGTGTCTTCCGAAACGTTGCCAAATTTTTGTGACACCCCCTCCCCCCCATTTGGTGATGGGACCTCATAGGGGGTTACAATCCACATTATAGAAAACTTTGTTCTAGATCTGTTTATTCTAGTCTTGCCCTGCCTCTTTGCTTTCTTCATGAATAGATCTAAGTCACTCATATGTTATTATATTACTATAATTTTTGCAAGCCTGACTTGGCAGTAATTTCTGCCATCTTTCTTTGGTTTTCATCCAGGTTCCCCTCAGAGAGTTAATGGCAAAGTGAAAGGAAGGATCTTTGTGGGGGACAGCCAAGCCCCCATTGTCTTTGAGAACACCGACCTCCACTCTTACGTCGTGATGAACCATGGGCGCTCCTATACCGCTATTAGCACCATACCTGAGACGCTTGGGTATTCGCTGCTTCCCCTGGCCCCCGTGGGAGGCATCATTGGATGGATGTTTGCTGTGGAGCAGGATGGATTCAAGAATGGGTTCAGCATCACTGGTAATTTATATTCCACATTAGGAGGAGTGGGCCATGGGGGCGAATGGAATGGAACCCCTTATAAGCAAACAATGTGCCAATAAGCAGGTTATGATTCCTTTGTGACTCAAGAGAGAAGAACTCTTTCGTTTTGCCTTTGAACTATGAGACTGAGGTAAAGGGATCACATAATTTTTCACTAATCATCATTTTTTCCATGAACTGTGATGGCCTGGCATTGTATGCCTTTTTAATTGGAGTAAGATATACAGAGCATAGAAGTTGTCATGGTAATCATTTTCAAGTGCACAGATCAGTCATTGCCATCACAGTGCTCTGCGACCATCCCCACGATCTCTTTCCAGGTGTTGGATCGCTCAGAACAGTAGCTCTGTACTCCACAAACAGTGACTGGCCCGTCTCCCATTCCCTCTGGCATTGTATATCTGTCAAGCAGAAACTTCTGGGGGAGAGAGAGAAATCTCTAGTAGACCTAATGTCATCAATTTGCATGTCCTCATGGCCAAAAGTATATAGCCGACTAGTTCCTGCAATCTAATTAGTTTAAATCTGTCTCTGAATTCAAAACTAATCTGAAGTTGATAATTGGCATGTTCTCAGGATCTATGGGGAGAAAAAGAGTCATCACTTCTAGCTGACTAAATAAAGCCTAGTAGACACAAGCCTCATGAGCCATAAGAAACCTATTTCCCTATCATGGCTGTCCTCTGTACCTGGTCCCACCACCTCAGATGCTCCCTGCTCTCCGCGTTCCTGTGCTCGTCCTAGTTACTGTTGGTTTTTTGACCCCAAAGCGAATGAGTTTCAGCATGTTCCCTTGATGACCATTTGAATTCTCTGGGGGAGGGTTAGTGAGGTCCAGACACTGTCTTCCGAAGCGAAGCGTGTCGGCCTGGATGGAGGACACATCCAGAAATAGTAGCTGCACATTTTGAGATTTTCGTTCAATAAAGGCTTCTGTGATTTTATAGCAATACTTTTTTGACTCACCTTTGTAGCCATGGAATTACTGAAATTGCAAATCACCAGGCTCTAGCGTTTGTTTTGTGGCAATCCTTTTACTTTGTCCTCATCTCATGTATTCAAATCATTACATCTGGGGAGCATGTGACAATTTGCAGAGCACTTGTCACAAGACAGACTGTGTTGTTATACAAAATGGAGGTTCAGAGACCTGAAGTAAAGGCAGGTTCACCAGCCAATGCACAGCACAGCTAGATTACACTCAGGTCTCCTCTTTTTCTGCCAATGCTTGGCGCCAACGCTCCTCAGAGGTAAGCTTGGCTCTGAGAAGGAAGTAGCTTCTTGCCTCTCTGACTCAGTGGGCTATGTGATCCCCAAGCATTACCAGCCCCGTGGTTTATGAAGCCAACCAACTCACCTGCAGAGAAAGTGGCCGAACATCGTGGTTTCTTCTTGACTAGGACGCCAGGCCTGGGTAGTCAGGGAGCGTTGGGCACCCTTCCTGGAAATGAGCTGATACCCACTCAAAAACGACATTGCTTTGCAGGTGGTGAGTTTACCCGGCAGGCCGAGGTCACCTTCGTGGGGCACCCAGGCAAGCTGGTGGTCAAGCAGCAGTTCAGTGGCATCGATGAACACGGGCACCTGACCATCGACACGGAGCTGGAGGGCCGAGTGCCGAAGATTGCATTTGGCTCCATGGTCCACATTGAGCCGTACACGGAGCTCTACCACTACTCTCCCTCAGGTGAGGCCACGCCTCTGGGCGCCGCCCGGGTGGGGCGCCCCACGCCCTGCTCGGCCTGGGCCAGACTGAGAAGTAGTGCGCCTGCGTGCAGATGACGTCATGGCCCAACTTGGCGATCACCATGAGCAAATTTAAGCGGACTCCCAGCCTTTCTCTCGACATTATGTGTGTGTGTGTGTGTGTGTGTGTGTAAAATAACATAGTAGTAGCTTTAGTATAAAGTATATTTATATGCAGTTTTCAACTTTTATTTTGAAATGATTTCAAACCTGTGTAAAAGTTGAAAACGGAACAAAGAGGTCTTGCAAATACTTTACCTAGCTGAGCCTATGAGCAGTTTGCTACATTTACTCTATCATGCGCTCCCTATACGACAGAGCTTGGAAAAGCTTGTGGGAAAATCCCTTATTTCCCCCACAAACTTTGAAACCTTGCATATATGCATATGTAGTCATTCTTCATTTTGCTGTATTTTGCATTATTGTGCTTTACAGATACTATTTTTTTTTAATTTAGAAGTTGAAAGGTTTGTGGCAACCCTGCGCCGCCACGTCTCTCGGTGCCATGTTTCCCAATAGCACGTGCTCTCTGTGTGTCCCTGTGGCATATTTTGCTTGTTCTCATAACCTTTCAAACTTTTTCACGAAGCTATTGTATACTTAATAGATTTCAGTGTATCTCACTTTTGTAGGCACTAGGAAAACAACAGAAAAACAAAACCTGTGACTTAGTTGGTGCCTAGGGTCAGTTTATTATGGCGTTCTAGAATGGGACCTGCAGTATCTCTGAGGTGTGACTGTGTGTACACGTGTTCCCTAGGGGTTTCAATGATTTTTTAGAAGTAGCTCACCAGGCATTCTTCCAAGGAACCTCTGAGTGGACTTGAACCACCAACCTTCTCTTTAGAAGCTTTAATCATCTGTGCCACTATTCATACAGACATATGTATGTATGTACATCTATATGTATGTGTGTGTTGTTTTTATTTTTCTCTGAACTGTGAGAGGGTAAGTTGTAGACATCATGATGCTTCAACCTTAAATGCGTCATGTGTTTCTCCTGAGAAGAAGAGCCTTCATTTACCTGGCCAGAGTTCTTATCCAATCAAAATCTAACAGTAAGGCAATATTATTATAGATTCTAGAGGGAAGTACATAGTTCTTATTTAAATAAAGTTGTGATCATACTGTTAGGGTGTTGTGGGGGTCGGGGGTGGGGGAGCTGAGATCCTCAGTTCCTGGCCTCACCGTGAGAGAATTGCACTTGGAGGAATGGTAAGTCAAGCACAAGCTGAGCATTTTTTACTACATTCTCACAATTAAGAGCAGGCGCCCTGTGGTAGAGCCCTGGGGGTTGTTCCTGGGTTGTTTCGGGTATTTTCTGCAGGTAGCCTCCTCTGGAGCTTGGGTCCCTTAGGGAGGTGCTTGGTCAGACTGATGGGGCCCCTGAAGAGGAGTCGCTTCTTTATTGTGCGCTGCATCATCTCATGACTTGATTTGTCTATCCAGGGGTGCTGAACTACAATAATAGGTCATTACAATGACATGAGGGTAATTGACATCAAGTTAGTTGGAGAACACTTCCGGTCTTTCTGCACCTGTGTGGCTCCTGTGGCCTCATGTGTGATTTGGTGTCCTCATCAGATTGGCTGGGACCCCTTGGGACCCTCCACTTTTGACCCCCATCCTCCCTAACTGACTGACTAACATGTGGCTAACTACCTAACTAGATCACATTTTTCTTTTTCAATTAATAACAAATCATGACTATTTTTGTAGTTTCATTAATAGGCTTTGAAAATACATGTTAAGGAATTTATATTATCTTACTGTATGGCTATTAGGTTAAACCATTCTCCTATTGTCTAAAGTTTAAGTTATTGCTCATTTCCCGCCTTCATGACAAGTTGAAATAACTGTCTTCATCACAAATCTTGGCCACGTTTCTGATTTTTTTAAAGTAAGATTCAGTTCCTAAAAATAGAAGGGATGGGTCAAACAATAGGAACTCCTCAAAGACTCTTGTTAAAGTCCTGTCCAGAAAGGTGGTACCAATGACTCAAGGCTTTACACCTTGATTAGGCATTTCCTCCATCAGGGAAATGAGCACAAGGCAGAGAGGCGGGGAAAGGAAACTGAGCCCTGGTCTGCAGGCTGCCTGTAACTAGATGGAATTTCTGGCAGCTCAATGCATGGACTGGAGGGAGGCGGCAGCTCACACTGTTCTTTTATTTCTCTTCTGGCTTTTGTGCTTTTATGGACTGAACTATAGCAGAGCACAGAACTATAAAGAGTCTTTCATACTTTTTATTTTTAAATAGGAAGTTGTGGGTTTCATTGCATGGGTGTATAACTGGCCTCTGATGGGGAAAGCTGGCTTCTTCTTTCCATTGTTAATTTGGGTTGTAGCAGTTCAAGAAGTTTTCAGAAATTGACTGAAAAAACCCCATTTGATTTCTAAATTGTAATACCATAGATGACTTAATCTAAGACCATATAGAGAAACTACTATTTACTGAATCCTAAATCAGATAACCTGGATAAAACAGTTAGAAAACCTATATAAAGCTGCTAGCACACTGCTCGACACATAGTGCATGCTCAGTCCATTCTAGTAAATAGTTTTTATTGTAATAGTCTTGTGGTGGTGGTAGTTTGTTGCCTCGGAGTACAGACAACAAAATAAAGCATTGTCTGGTCCTATCCCCTCTTCATGACCATTGGTATGCTTGCTAATAGCCTGCTCAGTTCTAGAAGTTTCACATCCTTCCTCATCCAGTCCCTGGCCAAATCTATTTTCGAAGAAAGAGAGGCTAGAGCAGTCAGTGATTCATAGGCTTAGCCATGAACTCAGATTTCTGTCCTTCCAAACTAGTGCCCTTTCTAGCAGGCCAGTCTCTCAGTTAGTCCTTACGATATCAGGCACTTTCCTAGAATCACTGGATAAGAAAAAGCAACAACTATAATAATGGGAGTTCTAGGTAATGCAGTAAGTTGCCACCCTAAACTAAATCTTCTTGTTACCCTGGTCTACTTGTCCTCTCATCTGGTAGCATCAGAGGGACAGGTAGAGCTGATTGGCTAAAAGCTAGATTCTTCCATGTACATCCTTAGAGATTTCTCTATTGTCTTTCTGCTTTGTCCCCTGCTCTCATTCCCAGTAATCACATCTTCCTCCACAAGAGAGTACACTGTGACGGAACCTGAGCAGGATGGGGCTGCCCCCTCCCACACCTACACCTACCAGTGGCGACAGACCATCACCTTCCATCAGTGTACCCATGATGAGGCCCGGCCTGCCCTGCCTAGCACCCAGCAGCTCTCAGTGGACAGCGTGTTTGTCCTGTACAACCAGGATGAGAGGATCTTACGATATGCTCTGAGCAATTCTATTGGCCCTATGAAGGGTAAGTGATGTGGTCGGTTAGATCAGGCGCCATGTGTGGGCCTATGTGTGTCTATGTGCCAACATGTCTCAAATGCTTGCTCTGTGCATTGTCTTTAATCCCAACTCTCAAGCTATGGGAGGAGGGAACGTGCTTAGATTTAGCTATCTCCACTCAGAAAAAGGCTTACTATTTATGAGTCTTAAGCAACCTAAGTGTCTCTATCCTTGTAAGCGAGAGCCTTTTCACTACAGAATGCCAACCCACTGAGTTACCTTACTAAGCAGGTGGACCATCCAAGGGCTTCCGCTGTGACAGGGTTTTAAGAACACGCCAATACTCTGGTCTTGAAAGGAACATGTGCTGGCGCCTATGCAGTGGAGACATGCCTGGTAGGCTCAGAGCCTAAATAGAAGGTGTGTGGTCTGTGTGGAGGCACCTCTGGCTACCCAGGAGGAGCTGGGGTTAGGGAGCAGAACGAAGGCAGGTGCCTTTCTCAGTCTTAAAGCTGTAGCTCTAGGTATGAAAGGTTGGCATGTTTTTAAATTTAAGGGCCACATGGCAGATATTTTAGGTTTGGTAGCTGATCTCTAAGACGACATCTTGTTATAATTCCAAAGGTGCAGAGCCATGCATCTGTCAGTGGATGAGTGTGTCTAGTTTACAATAAAATTTTTGTTTATTTACAAAAAAGGCAATTGCTGGGGGGGGGGATGTAGCTCAAGGACACTTGCCTTGGGGTGGGCACAGAGGGACTCAGCCGATTTCATATTTCAGAACCCTATGGGGCTTGTAACAATTGCCTTCTTGGTCATTGGCCGTGGTTCACGTTCTGGGGCACGAGGAAGCGATATTTGCTCCCTGTAAATGTTTTTGCATTCACAGATGGCTCCCCGGATGCCCTTCAGAATCCCTGCTACATTGGCACCCATGGCTGTGACACCAATGCTGCATGCCGGCCTGGCCCCGACATACAGTTCTCCTGCGAGTGCTCCGTTGGTTTCCGAGGAGATGGGCGGACCTGCCAAGGTAGGGCACTGCGTTTGCCTTGTGGGAGCTAGGAAGCTGGGATCTTTGAGCCTTAGAGCTTGGCATGACAGGTGCCTGAGAGCTGAGAAGTCCAGTGAGACAAACACTGACAAATTACATTCGGTGGTCCCCTGTTGGTTAAAGGTTTGACCTTAGAAACCTGACAGGGACCTGACAGGGACCCCAGTTCCACAGACCTACATGACCTGGAGTCAGAATCAATTCAACAGCCACTCGTTAGAAAGACAAGCAGGTCCCTCCACCTTTTCATAAGGTATAAGCATCTGGTGAGGCCAGCAGGTTCATACCTCTGGGACAGCCTCCGTTCTGCAGCTCAACCCTCCAGTTACTGGAGGATGTACTTTGCTCCTTAAGGTTGGCAAGTCCTATTGTGAGGGTCTGGCCTGCCCTGCTTGCTAAGAATATGCAGAATCCAGGCTGAGGCTGCCTTTTTGTCACATACCAAGTGGGATGGTCGTTCCCACTTCACGCTAATCATTGGCATTTCCTACTCTCCCCCAGACTGACAGTTTTGAATGGTTCATTTGTCTTAAGCCAACTTGAAGCAATACCTGTGGATGACAGGGCCTCCTACATCCATCCTAAGGCTTCATGCCACCTTGTTTCAATTTCATGTTGTTATTAGCTGCCATTCAGTTGGGCCCTGACTGCTGGCAACCCCATGCCATTGGGATGCATGGGGTTTTCATTCCTAGGTTTTTTGAAGTAGATTTGCAAGTCTTTCTTCCTCGTTCATGCTCGTGTGAAAGCTTTGCTACAATGTAAAATGCAATGCTTGGCCGCATTACAGCCACTGCTAGACGGTATTGACAACCTGTTAGGTGCATTGGCCAGGAAGTGAACCCTGGCCTCCAACTTGGAAAGCAAGAATTCTACCACACAATCACCACTGCCTCTTTCAACTTCAAGGTCAATAAAGTAGGACTGAGAAGGGAGGTAGCCCAGTCTGCTGCTGTTGAGCTCTGACCTGTCCTTGAGAGAGCACTTGACTTCAGAGGACACAACCAGTCATGCTTTCTGTCATCTGTCGCAATCACAGAACTGCCTCCCCCCACCCACCCCCCTAAGTGCTCCAGGATGATCAGCAGTTGGCGTTTGTCCTGTGTTTTGTCCTTGCACTAGCTGATTAGCACCACAGGGGAATGTGGGTGTTTTTCCAGTCAGCTCCTTGTTTTTTCTGGGTCAATAAAAAAGGCCTCAAAATGTTAATGCATGGAGACAACAGGCTTTTCATAGGAAATTGCATTAGCAGATCACTTCGGGTGTTGTTTTAATCTGGGAAGCGCTGCCGTGGAGAGGGGGGAGACCACGCCTGCCTGTATAATGCAGTGTGCGTGCAATATGGAGAGAATGCTAAGTGTCATCCCAAACAAGGCTGGTCTGCTGAGACAATGAAGTGAGTCACCAACAAGGGACAATTCCCAGTTGAATCACAGAGCACAAGTGCCTGCCAGGAGGCCTTACATGTATTTTTCAATTAGGAGTCTGCAGAGATGGTTTTGACAAAAGACCTTCATTAAGGACTGTTCAAGTACACGCGGGCATTTAACAAGTTGATGAGGCTTGTTGGAGAGCCTGCCCTTTGATGAAAGGCAAACTGGCAAAACTTACAGTTGTTGAAAATATGGGATAGTAGCCACCCGGAAAGTGACGGAAAGACAAAAGGGAACACTAACTTTTATATATATATATATATATATATATAGAGAGAGAGAGAGAGAGAGAGAGAGTTATTGGTGAAGCAGCAGCACTCGTTTTAAGAACAATTCAGTACTTTCCTATGGGGTCAGAGAGTGGTTTAGGTGAAAAGGGAATCTCTTTCCAGAGAGGAAATTGAATAATAATCATCCTCAAGCAGATTCAGTGATATTTTATAACATCAGTAATTCACTATTTCCAATAATGAAAGAACTAAGGCCCATGCTTTAATTTGCAAAACAATACAAACCAACCCATATATGTAGAGTCAATTCTAAGTCTACAGAGTACAACCCCAACATAGAATTTCTCTATAGGGCAGTGGCTCTCAACTTGTGGGTAGGGACTCCTTTGGGGGTCAAATGACCCTTTTACAGGGGTCACTTGATCCATAACAGTAGCAAAATGACAGTTATGAAGTAGCAATGAAAATAATTTTATGGTTGGGTGTCACCACCACACGAGGAACTGTATTAAGGGGTCGTGCGTGGCACAAGGAAGGTTGAGAGCCTCTGTTCTAGGGTTTCCAAGGCTGTCCTTCCTTGTGGAAGCCGCTTGCCTGTCTTTCTTCTGCGTATGATCAAGCTACCCTGGGGCTAGCCGCCAAGCACTTGGCACCTGGGCTTCTTCAATCGCAGAAGGAAGGAATTAAACCAGACATTCGTAACTATTCCAAACCTCAAGTACCATGAGATATTAATGGCAGCATCGGTAAGGTCTTGTCTAGACAGAAAAGTTGTCTTCCTGACAGGCATCCATACATAACCCTGCGTAGTAAAGCAGGCTAGGATAGGGACTACTTTCTGATCCATCTCAGGAGCCATGAGACCCTATTTGCCACTGACTTTCCAGGTGGAGTGAGATGCCTTAGTGGTAAGGGTTGGAGTGCTAATCGAAAGGTAGGTAGCTCAAACTCACCAACTGGTGGGCTTGCACTTTATTCTAACCCCGATCTAAGAACAATGAGACCCTAGGACATGGCCCCCCTCACCCTCATGAAGACATCATTGAAGATCTGAGAGTTATAGCAAAGTGCGGGGAGGAAACCAGCTGGTGCCCGGCTATCAAAAAGAATAACATTTGCGATCTTAAAGGCTTGTTTTCAAATAATCAGCCATCTAAGCGAAGGGTCAACTATGTCCACAGGGAAGAAGCACACTCACCTGTGTGATCCAAGGATTGTGAATAATAAAATCCGGAGGAGGGGAGGGTGTGAAAACTGGGTGTGAACTCCTGGTTTACAGAAGACGCTTGATGACAGTGGGAGCACCCCCGCATGGATTAAGCCACTGGTGACTCCTCTGAACGCAGTTGAGGGTGTGAATAGCCTTGCTGTCACACAGCGAGCATCAAGTCCGCCCTGGCAGATGTCGTTAATCCATTCTCATCTTATCTCCTTTTCTGACCCATCGTAAAGTTGCTGCAGTTTTTCATACTTTCTGCTTTTTTTTTTTTAATGATATTTTTCTATGTTTTGTCTAGACGTTGTTGCTTTTTATTTGCTTATTTGTTTGCTTCCTGTTTGTGTTTTGTATGATTTTCTCTAGAGGAAATCATGCTAGATCGATCTATAGAGACAGTAACTGGATTGATAATTTCCTAGGAAGGGGGGCAATGGGGAGCTAACAACCAGTACTAGAAGAAAACGTTCTGAAATGGATTGTGGTGATGATTGCACAAACTCCTTACTATGACCGAGTGATTCGATTGTATGATATGTGAAGTATATGTCAATCAAACTATTAAAAATATTTAGAATCTTGTGGTCCATGAGTTCCTTGGGGTGGGGATAAAGATAACAGCCCTCAAAAGCTTGTGTAATGCTGCTTTGAGTCGGAGTCTACTCGATGGCAGGGAGCATAGACAGTCAGGAAGAGTGCATTGCTAATCACTAAAAAGCTTTTCAAAACAGACAGCCTCCCTCTCCATAGTGGAGGGATTAGAGTTTGCAAAAGTCCCCCTGGTGATTTGGCTTTGTCCCCTGACTGAGAACTGCTGCTTTTTGCTGGTGTCTGTCCTTTGGCAGTCCTGTCCAATCCATTGTACATTGTGTCTGTACAAATGTCCAAAGCATTTGTGCTGGGAGTGTCCTGAGATTTGGGGTGTAGGCGCTAGTGGAGGGCAGGTGATCTCTCTCCCAAGTCTCTGGAGGAACAACGCGGGGATTGGAGCTCTGCAGAGTACAGTGGTTCCCTAGGAGTTCCTAGGCTGCCAGCCTTTAAGGGACCAGATAGTCTCAGCTTTATCTCTCAGAGCAGCTGGTGGGTTTGAACTGTGACCTTGTGATTTGTAGTCTAATGGGTCATCCAGTATGCTGCCAGAACTGGCAGCCATATTTAAATGTACTGACTAGTTTAGACCCTTTGCTTAGACACTTGTCTCTCCCCTCTTCTAATGTATATTTGCCCATTTGATATTCTTGACTTGGGCTGTGAGTCCCAGGCGCAGCATGGGAAATAGAGAAGGGTAGCAGAGCACACACTTAGGAAGAGGCCTTAAGGAGCTCTCTCTAAACAAAGTCATGAAGGGGGGGCGGGGATCTCATTTTAAGATGGACCTGTTTTCAGAGATAATATGCCTACTGTTTTATTCAGTGATGTTTGAAGAGATTTCTAAAAGTCTGCTTTTTTTAAACGTACTGCAGATATCGATGAATGTTCAGAGCAGCCTTCCGTGTGCGGGAGTCATGCCATCTGTAACAATTACCCCGGCACTTTCCGCTGTGAGTGTGCGGAAGGCTATCGGTTTTCTGAAGAGGGGACCTGTGTGGGTAAGTTATCTAGATATGTTTTCAAAACATTCAGTTATATGATTTATCCTATGGAAGTGAGGCTGCCGCAGGGCATTGCCTCGGCTGTGCTGTAGGTGCCTGTTCTGCGTTTGGGTGGGGCTCTTCACAAAGAGGAATCAGGCTTAATTCCTGTCCTCTGAGTATGTGGAGAGGCAGAAGTACCAGAACATTGTTGTCTGCACTAAGGATGCTGTCCCCGAACAACCCATTTTATTTTACTAGGCCTGCAAGCATTTGTATTATATTCATTTCTTAATTCCTTTAGTTATAACTTTAATAGCTAATAGACAATAAAGCTTGTTTCTCCTTATACTTATAGTGGCCTTGTGCTTGATTTGGGGAAGACTGGAGAAACGTCTTGTTCACGTGGTTTTATATGTTTATTTGTTTTTTAAACCTTCTGTGTTGCTGCTAGCATCCTTTCTAGCACAGTGTTCTATACAACCAATAGATGGAGTTTTATTAAAGGGAATAACAAAGCAAAAGGGTGTGTTTGACCTGTCTCCATAGCCTCTTTCTGGTCTGGTCTCCGGCAGTAATCTGGATAGACGCATGTGTTCTAGCTCATTTCCTTCTAAAAGTCTTTTGGGAGGCATTCTACCTATGGATTGTTTTTAGGAACTTTGCGGAGGCCCCGCTTTGTTGAAGTAGGTTGGTGCTCTCAGAGTAACCATGCTTGGCTGATGACGATGATGATGGTCGTGGTGGTGGTGGTGGTCGTGGGTGGCCCACCAAACACAAAGAGTCAGGTTGTTTAAGTTTCCTTTTTGCCTACATGTTGGCTCCAAATACTTTAAGTTCAAAGATTTTTAGAGCTTTCCAGGTCTGGAAAAAAGCGTGTGGAATGGGACATCGGAACTCAGCATTTTCCCCCAATTTAAAACAGATTTCTTTTTATCAGTGAGCCACGTCTTTGTCCCTGCCTTACTGCTTACTCAGTGCTGCGTGTTTTCTGTTTGCCTGCCCTTGCAGCGCAAGTGAGGCCACTGAGGTCCCAGGATGAAGTAGTTTTGGAGAGTGGGCAGGAACAGGCAGTTCTCAGATTTTGAGTGTGACCCAAACATCTGTGAGCTGAGGGAGGCCAGGGGCCTTTTCGGGGAGTTGAGATTTCAGACTTCAACAGAGAATATCTACATCTGTGTGGTTAGCCTGATTTCTTTCTCTGCTGTTCGTGAGGAGGAAATTCAAAAGTAGACTTTCCCTGGCAGGGCTCCACTCACATTCCATTTTCGTTCAGCCGTGGGTGATGCATGCTATGCTCCTTGAGTGGTGAGCTCTAGTCCACAAGATCCGTACTGGGTCAGCTGTGTGAGATGGGCTGTCCTCAGAATGGGTTTCTGGATCCCACACTCTGACTGATGTGCGCATTCCCTGCGGAGAAAAGTGGTATGGGCAAGTGCACTCCTAGATAGCTCATTTGGTGGTAGACTCTCTGGGAGCCCTAATGGTGTCCTGGTTACAAGGTGGGCTGGGTCCGAATGGTCAGCAGTTCAAAACTACCAGCAGCTCCTCAGGAGAAAGACTGGGCTTTCTGCTCCTGTGAACAGCTACAGCCTTAGAATCCCACAGGGGGTCATTATGCATCAGCATTGACTCGATAGCAGCGAGTCCGTTTGTTTGAACCACTCTGGACCTCAGCTCTTCATCTACAAACTTGGGCTATGCGCCTGGGTCATTGGTTGTCCACTTGAGGACCATGGAGCCCTTCGATGTGCCTCTAGGGGCTGCAAAGGACATGGGGCAGCCAGTGGGCAGGCTCCCCTTTAGCTCCCATCTTCAGTCTTTTGCTTTCCTATATATCAAATTCGGAATAAAATTTTGAGAAAACGAGATGCATTGCTCAAAAACAAGTGCCAAAACCACTGAATGACCCTTAAGCTTCTCAGCTCTCACACCATGAGATTTCCTGAACCTTCCACTGTCTGTTGACCCCATGCGATCCTATCCCATTCACCTCTCCCCTCATTTAGTTAGCTCTTTTCAGATGTACTACACTGAGAGATGGCTAACTAAACCCAAGTCTGCCTACATGCATTCAAACACTATCTTTGGTTTTACCACTAGTCTGCCTCAGCAATCCTGATTGACATCAGAGGAATATGAGGCTCCTGGACATTTCCTGGTTTCCCCAAGGCCCTGGGGTGGACACAGTGTACTTGGTGTAACTTTAGGACTGGTCCTCAGTGGTCCACATTATTTCCACCAATATTCTCACTCCCATGGAAATGTGTCTTTGCTCTTCCTTGGTGGAAGTGGATAACTTGTCTTTAGCCTGCACAAGATGGAAAAGACTAGGGGACTCCAGATGAAAGACTCAATTACGTCAAATTCGGCACTAAGTCAGTTGTATTAGGAAGTATGTACATCTGCACGTGTCCCCAATCCACATCCAGAATGAGGGGAAATTGGCTCCTTGAGACTCATTACAGGGTCCGGTTTGAAGTATGGCCCAACACAGAGCCTTGGGGTGTGAGATTGGAAGGGCAAGTGTGCTATCGATCTGTAAAGAAGAGTCAGGCAGATTCCAGGCAGGAGGAAAGCCAGTGAGGCCAGGCCAGTGATGTGTAGAGATGTGGGGTCAGGCAGGTCCTTCTTTAGGGATCCTGGGAGAATAAACTATTGGTGTGGCAGGAGCTTGATGGGCCGACTCGTAGGACTCTCACACTCAAATGATGCGTGGACCTTTTGTTCCAAAGCTGTCGAGGACCAGCGCCCTATCAACTACTGTCTAAGTGGACTCCATGACTGTGACATCCCCCAGCGGGCCCAGTGCATCTACACGGGAGGGTCCTCCTACAGCTGCTCTTGTCTGCCTGGCTTCTCGGGGGGTGGCCGGGCCTGTCGAGGTAAGTGCTGACTTTTTCCATGCCAAGAAATTAACCTGAAAGCATCTGCTCTGTGGTAACTCTTACTGGGGCCTTACCCACTCACTCCCAAATCATCCTCACTCTGTCCGGTGAATGGCTGAATTCTGACTCGCTGAGCTTGGATTTTGGAGGCTGTTCTCCTTGGCGAAGGCAGTTAGTCCTCCCCGCCTGCTCTGTTGTATGTGACGTAATCCGACAGCTGTCTGCCAAGAACTGAAATGTTGTTTGTTTTCGTGAAAAGACAATCCTGTATACGTGGAGCGTAGGAGCAAGTCATTCAGTTGGCCCACTCGTCTAAGAAAGCACTAATCCATTATTATAATCCATTATCCATTCTAAGAAAGCGCTGATCCATTAAATAATAATGGCTGCCAAGAATCTATCAGATCCGAAACCACCTCAATGTTAGCTCAATGTTAGAGCAAATTTTAATCTTAGATAACTTGTGAACACAGGACCTTGGGCATCTTGATTTGCAAAATCACTTAATGTTATTAAATGGAATGGGAGCAATGGTCATGTAGTAATAAAATGCTCATCTTCCAGGCTTTCTACTCCTGTGAAGGTTTGTCATCTCAGAGACTCACAGGGGTAGTTCTGCCCTCACCTGAGGGTTGCTATTACTCAGCATTGACTTGATGTGAGTGGAAATAATGAGTTCCCAGGGGTATGATTGATAATGTTCTCTCAGAAAATTCCAATGATGTTTCAATGTAGACATATATAAACCATAGGTGCATGAATGAATTTGGGGCTTGCACTTAATTCTACATCCATCTAAGAACAATTAGTTCTTACGCTATGGTCCTACATGATGCTCAACCTCATGAAGAAATCACTGAAGATATGGGTACTATAGCCAAGTGTGGTAAAGAAACTAGATGGTACCCAACTATCAAAAAGAATAGTATCTGGGGTTTTAAATGCTTGTTTTCAAACAAGCAGCCATCTAAGTGAGGTGTCAACCAAGCCTACATTGAAGGAGTGCATCAGCCTGTGTGATCCAAGGATTGTAGATAGTAAAATCCAAATCTAAAGGAGAGAATGGTATCAGAGCTTAAATTGTGAACACCTGGTTTGCAGAAGGCTATGGATGACAATGGAAGTCCAAAATCTGTTTGTAGGGTCCAAACATAGATTTAGCCTCCGATGACTCCCCTGTGATCATAGTTGAAGGATGTGAATAGCCCTGTTATCAGACAGAGAGCATTGTAAAGTCGAGTATGGCAGATCTAGTTAGGTCAAAATGTAATATCTTATCATTTGATCTCCCTTTAGACTCATTTTAAAGTTGTTTGAGTTTTAAAAATAAATGAAGGGGAAATACACTTGGATTAATTTAGCCCTTGGGGAATGCCCTCTGACCATGGACCAGGGTTATAAACAGCCTTGTTAATTTGCAGAATATATTGGAAAGTGGATTGGTTCATATGCAGTTGGGTTAAAATTTAGCACCCTATCATTTGCTCTTCCTTATGATTCATTTAACTTTGTTCTAGTTTTTAATATTTTCTGCTTTTTTATTGAGTTTTTTAATCTGTTTTATTTTGTTATTGTTAGATTTTTTTAAATTTGTTTTTTAATGTTTTTTTCTGTATATGAAATCGAGGATAGATAAATCTCTAGAGACAGTAACTGCATTCATGGTTCCTTTCGGGTATGGCAAAGGAGTACAAGAATGAAAAAACAAGTTCTAAAATGGATTGTGGTGATGATTGCACAACTCTTGATAGGATTGGACTATTGGATTACATGAGTTATGTAATATGTGAATTACGTGGCAATAAAACTGGTGGGAAAAAATTCTCATTTTCCATGCTAGAGACTCGGATTCAATTTCCATGCATCTATCAGTGGAGACTTGTTGCTAGGATCCTCTATAGACTTGAATGGGACTTCCAACCTAAGACAAACTAAGGATGGGAGTGAGAAGCCTGCTGATTTTATGAAATCATAGTTCAGTGGTCTGGTTTCTAACCCATCGTGGGAATTGCACAGAACCTGCAGCATTCATTTTCATTTCACATGGGGTTATTATGAGCTGGGGACTAATTGCCCGCTAAATGACAAGTCATAGTAGACAGTATTTTTGAAAAGTACAAACTTTCCCAAGATGTATCCTAATCTCTGAGATACTTTCTCTTTTTACCGAATATGTGCGTATTCTCACATCTGAGGTTTCTCGACCGTGCACATACACTACAGTAACAGAACGTTTTGAAAACTTATTTATGAAGGGAGAGATCATTGCATAATTTTAAAGAAGCCTCCTTTTTTCTTCTGTGTTTTTGTTTGTTTGTTTTTTAAATGAAAAACATTGCCAGGAAAGTAGAACACATTTTCAAGTACAATAGGTACAACTTTGGGAGGTCGTATCTTACTAGTTCACGTTCATAAATGTTGTTAGATGCTGTTGAGTTGGCTCCAACTCGCAGAAACCCTGTGTGCAACTTTATTATCAGACAATAAAATTGTTAGTGGTTAATCCCTCAGAAGCAGACTGCCTGTTTCCACTTCTCTGTTCTAACTCTGGATGTTCCCATGAAATATGTTCACCATCGGTGACTGCTGATGTTTGGTCATCACGCAAACCACACAGAAGCCAGCACATTATGGCAAACTGAGACATGAATGGTCGAACTAATGCGTACTGAACTCTAAATTACCGTTTCCAGGCAGAAACAGGTCTCCATAGAGTTGGGCAAGTGACTGAAATCATTTTGTGAACTGTGAATTCCAGAGGAAAGCTCACTGTCAACTGTGAACCATGTTGATATTTTGCAGATGTCGATGAGTGCCAACCAAGCAGATGTCACCCTGATGCCTTTTGCTATAATACCCCAGGCTCCTTCACCTGCCAGTGCAAGCCTGGCTACCAGGGAAATGGCTTCCGTTGCTTACCTGGGGGTAAGATGGGGGAGATTTGGAGTTGATAACCCCCTACTGCGTTTATGAGTCCTTAATTCATGGGCCTGGGAGAGCGGTCAGGTGAAGAGGGAGCTCCACAGAGGCGTCTGAGAGTTGTCATGGTTGGAGATCAGAACGCAGGCTGCAATCTACCACTGCACAGGCCATGTTCCACACAATCCCAAGGGAAGCCCTTCACCTGGGTCATCCCTGAGCTGGTAGCTCGCTGTCGGGTTGTGCTCGAAGGGCATCTGCTGTCTGGGTAAGCACTGTTTCCTGGGAGCAATGGGGAGCACAGTGTGGTGGGGTGGAGGGCCACTATTTACTGAGGATTCCACACCATTTGGTGTAGTGCCTGTTGTTGCTAGTTGCCATCAGGCTGGTTCTAACTCACAGAAGTAAATAGCGCCTGGGTCTGCGCCATCCTCACTCACAATTGTTGCTATGTTTGAGCCCATTGTTGTGGTCACTGGTTCAGCCCATTTTCTTGAGGATTTTCCTCTTTTTTGCCGATCCTTTCTTTTACCAGGTATGGTATCCCTCTGCAGGGATTGGTTCTTGCCATCTTCCCTTCTGAAGGAGCATTCTGGCTATGTTTTTTCCAAGACAGAGTCATTCAATTCTTTGGGAAGCCCATGGTACATTCAGTATCCTTTGCCAACACCGTAATTCAAAGACTTTGTTTTTCTCGGGGCATCCTTATTCACCGTCTGGCTTTCGCATACACATGAAGGGATTGGAAATATTATAGTTAAGCCCACTTCAGTCAGACCCACTTTAGTCCACAAAGTGGCATCTTTGTGCCTTCACACGGTAAGGGGGCCTTTCGCAGATTTGGCCAATGTAGAATGTTGCTGGGTTTCTTGATTGCTGCTTGCATTGTGGAACCCAATAAAATGAAATCCTTGACTACTTCAATTTTCAATCTTTTCTCTGTTTATTAGGATACTGCTTATTGGTCTAATTTTGAGGATTTTTGTATTCTTTATGTTACGGCAGAATCCATATTGAAGTCTTTGATCATCATCCATATGTATTTTAAGCCCACTTCACTCACTGCAAGCAAGGTTGTGTCATCTCCACATTTCAGGCTGTTAATGAGTCTTCCTCCAATCCTGATGCCTTATTCTACTTCATGGAGCCCAGCTTCCTGGATTATTTGCTCAACATGTAGATAGACTAGGTATAGTGAACAGATACAATCTTGATACACACCTTTTCTAATTTTAAACCATACAGTATTCCTTTGTACTGTTAAAATTACTGGTTTTCGGTCTATATACAGATTCCACCAGAAAACATTTAAGTGTTATGGAATTTATATTCTTCACTGTGCTTTTCATACTTTATTATAATCCACACTGTCAAATTCATTTACATTTAATGAAATACAGGCAAACCTCTTTCTGGTAGCCTCTGCTTTTAAACAAGATTCACCTGACGTCAGCAATGACATCCCTCATTCCACCTCCTCTTCTGACTCTTGCTTGAATTCTTGGCAGTTCCTTGTCTATGTATTGCTGCAGCCATTTTTAAAAGTCATCTTCAGTAAAATTTGTTGTGTGTGATATTAATGGTACTAGTTGATAACTTCCATATTATGTTGTATCACCTTTCTTGGGAATAGGCACAGTCAGTTGGCCAGTTAGCTTTCTAACGAACATTTTGGCATAAAGGGGTGAACACCTCCTGCACTGAATTCATTTGTTGAAACATTTCAGTAATTCCTAGAGCCGTGCAATGCCAATGCCCCCCGCCACTGTCATGATCCCAATTCTACCTTACAAATCCTACTAGAGCAGAGGATGTACACTGGTACAGATCAGAGCTGGAAACACAGGGAATCCAGGCCATATAAACCACTCAGAACCAATAATGAGATTAGCAATACCAAGAGGGGTAGGGGAAGGTGCGGGAGAAAGGGGGAACCAATCACAATGATCTACATATAACCCCCTCCCTGGGGGTCAGACAACAGAAAAGCAGGTAGAAGGAAACATTGGACAGCTTAAGATATGACAAAATAATAATAATTTATAAATTATCAAGGGTTCTTGGAGGGGGGGCGGATGAAGAGCTGATGCCCAGGGCTCAAGTAGAATGAAAAGGTTTTGAGAATGATGATGACAGCAAATGTACAAATGTGCTTGACACATGGATGGATGGATGGATTGTGATAAGTGTTATATGAGCCCCCAATAAAAAGGATTTAAAAGAAAACGAATGATACAGCTGATATATGAAATTCAAAAATATAATGTTGAGCACAAAATATTATATTTATACACAGTATGATGGCATTTGCATACAATATACAACTATGACAATAAGGCTACATAAGAAGGGATTTCAAAAGTTCATGGGAAAATAGAATGGAAAGATAACAGAAATTTTCCATGAACTTTAAACGTGTATATGTGTGTGTTATAGTTTTCTTACATATATTTTTGTGTTGCTTTTTCTACATATGTATGTAAGAAGAAAAAATACCTCACTTTCATCAAGTCAGTTTTGACTCGTGGTGACCCTACACAAGAAGCCAGAATTCTAGATAGCAATCACTGCTGTGTGGAAAACAGGGGCTTGGGTTTGGGGAAGGTTACACAGGGTATTTCGCTCTCTCTTTTAAAAACTTTTATTGTGAATTGGGTGAGGATTTACAGAACAGATCATAAGTTTCACATTCAACAATTCATGCACATTTTGTTTCATCTCATTCATTGCAACGCTTTCAATGTACCATCCCTTTTCCCACTTTCTCTCTGTGGTCTCTGTCCCCACTCCCCCTCTCCCAAAACCCCACAAAACTCACACCGACAAAAAACGCCGCTGTCGATGTTCAATGGCTGATTATTCTAAGGAGTGCATCCCTCACTAGTGTTATCTGTTCTCCTCATAGACCTACAGTTTGCCTGAAAATTGAGCCATAGGGTGAGTTCATTTTCAGATTTGAATGGTGACTGAGGGTCATTGTCTTCGAGGTTTCACCAGCTTATACCAGACCAGGAAGCCTGATCTCTTTTATGCTTTTGAGTTTTGTTCCACATTTTCACCCCCACTCTCGCCAAAACCTTCTAATGTGATCCTTATGTAGCAGTTGGGAGATTTAGCCCATAGCACCATCTAGTTAGCCAGGCACCATCTAGGTCTTCAGGTGCCAGGGTTGTAGAAACTAATGTTTGAATGCTTCATTAGTCCATTGGGATCATTGTTTCCATGTTTGATTTTCATCATTTTTGTCTCCCTTGGACAAGGAGACACAGTTGCACCTTAAGTAACGGCTCATGAACTTTTACAGTCTTTGCTTATCAAAACCCAAAACCGAACTCGCTGCCATTGAGTTGACGCCAATTCACAGCAACTCTATAGGACAGGGTAGAACGGCCCCTGTCCGTGCCTGAGTCTGTAACTTTATGAGGGTAGAATGCTTCAGTTTTCTCCCACCTGCTCACCAAAGTAGGATATAAAACATCTCTGTGGACTATGCCAATTAAGCTTTGTATCCTTCACATATTATTTCTGATAGTTTGCTTCTCCACTGTAATATGACTATAGAGGTTTTGATCATGTTTTTCTTGTTTTGCATGACTAAACAATTTAATTAAGCATTACAGAGAGACAGATCATTTGTAATACCATCAGCAATCATATCTACCCATAATGAAGCACAGGATCAAATAACAAGCACTATTTGGTACCTACTGTATTGGCTTAGGTTGGGTTTTCTAGAGAAGCAGCACCAATGATCCTTGTATGTGTACATAAATAGAAAAAGATAGAAACCAAAAAATGTCTCACACCATTATAGGAGTAGGTGTTGGTTCAAGTCCAGGTTCAATTTCAAGTTCAGGTTGCTTCAAGACAGGGGTCAGATGCAAGCTGGAAGCTTCTCCTGACTCATGCAGCTGCAGGAGATGATGATCAGAAAGCAGGAAGACCACAGGCTGGTGGATACGGCACTGAGTGAATCCAGTGTTGGCAATCTTCTGATGGCATCTTGGAGTGGCAGGCAATATGACAACAAGTCAATAAACCAGATGCAGGATCCTTATCTAATAGTAGACGTGCACTACCTTCCCCAGACTGTTAATGTAACTAAGAGCAGGCTATACCGTGAATGAAGCCTCTCCTCAATCTGTATCCAGACTGTGACCAGATTAAGGATGTGGTAGTCTACCCTGCGTTTGCTTGGCTGCTTCACGGGCGATCCCCTCATGGAGTTGACCACACTGTGTTAGCTCATGTCATGGGGGAATTCTGGCCCAGCTAAATTCATATAATACCTAACTATCACATGCACAGAGAGGGGAAACGGTTAAAAATTAAAACTATGCTTGCTTTGAAGATGAATCAGTTTATGTCATGGTTGGTGATGCATCAAACAGTGACGGAAGAAATAATAAGTCTTCCCTTTCTCTCGTCCGCATTCTTACCTGCAGTCATACATTGATTATGGAACCAGTTTGGTGGATAATCCTTGTCATTTTCTTTTAAATAGAATTGACTTCGATAATCAGAGTGTATCATATGCCCTCAAAATAAGTGTTGAAGCAGTAGTTGTATGTGGATGCTGGTGAGTTTATGCAGATGTATGTGCACAGCTTTGTGCACTTTAGTGTACACGTGTGTGTTCTGCGTTTCCAAGTAAATGCATTTCTTTCTGTGGGTCATAGTCAGAAAGTTTGAAAGCTACTATATGTATTGTCTTTTGTTGCTTAACAGATTATCCCAGATTTCAGCAACTCCTCACAGAGTGTCTGGGGTTAGTAATTCATCAGTTGCTTAGCCGAGTGGTCTGGTTCAGGGTGTTTTATGAAGTTGCTGTCAAGATATAGGGCATGACTATTATCTTCTATAAAGTTCACTGAGGTGGAGAGATTGGAGTTGTTCTTAGCAGCCCTCAGTTCTTTGAATATATTGCTCTGAAGACCCAATTTGTGACAAGATGGGTCTCTATAGGACTGCTTGAGTGTCTTCAAGACATGGTAGAGAGTTTCTTTTCAAGCCATTGATGAAAGTAAGAGAAAGTTCAAGATGGATGTTAAACTCTTTTATAATGTAATTTTGGAAATGACTTACCATTCAGCTCTATACCCTTAATCATAGATCAACCCTTTTATAAGATGGCACCACACCAGTGTGTGCCTGCCAGGAAATGGGTACCCAATGTGGCTATCTTGGAGACTAATCACCACAACCACTTGGCTTGCCTGGACAGTTTCTGACGGAGTTGGCTAGATTTAGCGTCAAAGAAGGGTATAAGAAGCCCTAGGCTAGAGATGTGAAGCCTGGTCCTTCAGGGCAAATACCAACCTCGCATATATTTGATCATTTCTCTTCACGCTTGGCACCAGTGGCACTTACCAGCACACAGTATCTAGCTCCTCACTACACATCTTTAGAGAGAGATAATTAAAGAGTTCAGCGGCTAGGGCTACAAGGAGAGAGAAAACATTTAGAGTCCTACTAAAGGGAAAGAAAATTGAGGACGAATTTAATGAGTGACCCTTGCTTGCTATTCTGTTGCTTGTGGTTTATTTCGTATTGTACTTTCAGCTCACTCAGTGTGAAGAAGCTTGAATTCTCCAGGAAGAACTAAAACGGGTCTGGAAGTTCTCCAATTTATCTGCTTTGTTTATGTGATCATTTTAAAACTGAAAACAGCCGGACGACCTCCAGACTGCTTTAGATTATTACCTCACTATAGATCAAGTGAATTATCAGTTTCTTTTGTAACTAAAACCATAACACATTTATAGATACCAAGTTACAAATCCGAATATTTCAGTGATCCGATTTTAATGTCTTGTACCTGAGATGAAACAGCCATTTCTGTAGGTGACTCTCCATCCCGCACATGTACCCTTCCTGTTCCTAATGGGTACTATTGACATGAAAGATATGCTGGGGTTACAGTGTAGATTTCCTGCCTCAGACTGGAGCCAGCCTCTTCTCTAAGGCCTGGTTTCTTTTGCGGGAAATGGTACTACAGGACCATAATGTAGGTACTAGGGATGCTCGGACAGAGCTGGGACTGCTAGATGAGTTTGTATTGATACTTCTAAGTCAACTCCAGGATTTTCCTTTACCTTCTCGATTACAGCCATAGTTCCTTCCTCTCAAACCAAAAATCCTGGTTCTCAAGGCACAGGGGATGTCCTGTTAAAATTAGAATATACTCTAATGGCTGATTTACTCTACCCCCATCACACAGGCAGGTCTCTGCATGACAGTATTAATGCTAACACCACCAATACTGTTTTTGAGAACAGTTGTTTATCAGGACATGTTACAAAATTCTTTCCAGTCTACTAATAAACACCCAAAGGGGCACAGCACTCTGCTGTAAGCCTCAAACACCAACCTGAAGGCATTCAGCTCAAGCTCCATGAGTCAGCAAACCCAGCTCCCTGAATGAAGTGCCCAGAGGCACCCAACTCCAGTTACCCTCAGCTTGAAAGGCTCTCAGCTCCCCTTCCATGGGTCAGCATTTCCAATTTCCCTACTTAAGCACCCCGAGTCACCCTACTCTGCAAGCTGCCTCCTGAGCAAAAGCACTCATCTTAATTTGCTCTGTGGGTTGGGTAGTCCATTGCTGTGCCGTGCCCTGGTTCCTGGCTCTGCTGCTGCTCTGATGGGATAGCTATTTTTTAATTTAGACATTTTCCTCACTTCTAGTTCTCTTAAAGAATAATCTATTGTGTTTATTCTTGATTCTGGTCCTTCTAATTTAATCTTCATTCCTACAATGATTTTTTTCTTTCATTTCTACGTCTCTCTTGAGTTCTTCCATTTTATTTCTGAGGTTTTCAAATTCAGACCAATTTTGTTCTTTCATATCTCGGATCATTTTCTTAATGTCTTTTGTTTATTTTGACATATAACGATATGGTTTTGAACTCTTTTAGGAGCCTTTCTTGACAGCAATCTTTCATTGATCATAGCATTAATATTATCCTCCTGTCTTCTCTTCTTATAGTGACCTTGAATGGCAGCTGACCTTTATACCTTTCTATTGCTTGTGTTGATTATTTGTCAGTCAACAGATGGCAACTGGTGCTGGGCCTAGAGGGGGACAGGTAGGCCAGAGAAGTTAGGAAAAGTGTAAAGACATGGAGACTTGCATGTCTATCTCTTTTAATAGAGATAGTTAGGGAGGTTCATGGAGGATCTGAGAACCAGGCCCTCCTGAAACTTGAAAACAGTCATGGTAATGCTTCCCCTATACACATGCATCGAAATACCACAATCTCCCTCCTTTATGGCTGTCCAAAAACCCCCAAACCAAACCAAAATCATGGCCATTGAGTTGATTCCGGCTCATAGCAACCCTATAGACAGAGCAGAACCGTGCTCTTGGATGCTTCAGAGACGGTGAACCTTTACCGTTGTAGGAAGCCTCATCTTTCTCTTGTAGCGTTAGTAGGCACTGCTCACCTTGTGGTGAGCAGCCCAGATGACCCGACTTCCAAATCAGCGTATAAAATCTACTTTCATGAAGTCGATTCCAACTCATAGTGACTCTATATAGAGTTTCCAAGACTGTGAATCTGTATGGAAGCTAGAGAGCCTCTTCTTTCTCCCAAGGAATGGCTGATACATTTGAACCTTCCACCTTGTGGTTAGCAGTCCAATATCTACCTGACAGCACCATCAGGGTTCCTTAAATCAGTTGACACAACCTGTATATCCACTTTTGTTTTGTTTCGGAAGCCTTCCCTAACCTAAACCCAAGTCTTTACCCTGTCCGTTATTCTTGTCAGTACCCGGAATGCCTTGGTCTCTTCTTCTTCCTCCAGTCACAGCCTGAAAACGTCCAGTCTGCTAATGCATACAGACTGCTGTGCTGAGCCTGGCTGCACAGATTAAGGACATAACAGGTGTGTTAGTCTGGGTTGACTAGAGAAACAAATTCATAGACACATATGTATATAAGAAAGGGTTTTATATAAAAGAGCAATTGTCTATTGAGAAAATATCCAGCCCAGTCCAGATCAATTCCATAAGTCTGCTGTTAGCCCATAGCTGATACCAGTCTATAAATTCCTCTTCAGACTCATGCAATGATCCTGAATGCAGGAAGATCACAGGCCAGTGGATGGAAATGTTTGTGGATCCAGTGATGGTGGAAGCATCTCAGGGCTGGCGTGGGTCTGTCTCTACATGGCTCTTCCAGCTCCAGGGCTCTGGCTCCATCAGGGTAGCTCCATCTGGCTTGCCATCAGGAATATGATGCAGAAAGAGTCCTGCTTCCAGGAAGGAAGACAGGAGTTCCCAGAATCCTTAGTAAAAGGCCATGCCCACACAGAGGCCTCATTGACTACGACCTGATTGATAGGCTACACTACACCCCTTCCCTCAAGTTGACAGGAGATTATGTAACTGCCACAACAGATTTACTACTCACAGGGTCAGCCCAGCTCTTATCCCACCCAGAGCTGCGTTAGGTACTCCTGTCTGGTCCCATAGCACAGTGCACTGTCAAACCCTTCACATACTACATGGTTACTCTCAGAGGCCTTGTCTTTTCCATTAGACTCTAAGGGTTTTCTAATAAAACTCTAATCCTAGTGCTTACAGGATGCCTGACTCATGGCTATCCCATGCACCAAACCAAACCAAATTCACTACCATTGACTCAATTCTGATTCATAGAGACCCTGTCGCATAGTGTAGAACTGTCCCGGTGAGAAGTTCTTTCTCCCTCAGAGAAGCTGATGGTTTCAAACTGCTAACCTGGAGATTAGCAGCCCGATGTGTAATCCCTACACCATCAGGGGTCTTATCCCATGCACAATGCAATGGAAATGCTGCCTGGTCCTGCACCATCCCCACCATTGTTGCATATCAACAATAGTGGTTTTCATCAGTTAATTTTTTGGAGTAAATCTCCAGGTGTTTCTTCTTAGTTCATCTTAGTCTGGAAGCTCCACTATGATCAGCATCATAGCAACATAAAAGCCCGTACTGCCAGAGGAGTGGTGGCTGTGCATGCAGCACACTGGCTGAGAATCGAGCCTGAGTCTCCCGCACTGGAAAGTGAACCCTACATGAATAGGGTTTGGGGAGAAGTTGGGAACAGGGTGCCCAAAGATAGGGAAGAGTGAAACTCAAAGGAGGCAATTTCCCATGGTACGTGGGCTCTCTTCCTTGCTGTTGTAGACCTGCTGCTTTCCGTTCTCCATTTGTTTCTCCTAATTTCTACTTCATTTCTCTCTCTTGCTTCCGCTGGTGGACACCTGTTAGGAAAGGACTCTGAGGCCAGTTACTTAAGAGAGAGCTCTCCAATGTTAGGAGTATTATACCTGGTGAGGGTATTCTCCGTAGGCCCCTAGCGATAGGAGAATAAAGAGCACTTCTGGTTGACATTCTCTTCACGTGTAAATTCCCATCCTTGGAAGGTTGCTGATCTGAGACTATCAAGAATGAATTTGGCAGCCATCCTGGGATGAGCCAATGGGAAGTGGAAGGTCTTGACCCAAGCAGACCAGGCATTGTTCACCAGACTCGGGTCCCCAAGTCCTGAGACATTTCCATTGCAGAGCCCGGTCCATCAGCATTACCATCAGAAGTAACTGACCCCTTCTGGGGAGAAGACTGATAAATGGTGCCCACTCCAACAAGTCCCATTCGAAGGAGCTCTGGAGGTTCTGCCACTGCTTTATTTCTTCTCTTCCCACAGAAACCTGCCATTTCTTGAGCACCTACCCACCCTCCATTCTAAGCATATCAGAGGCTATGAGACTCATTTACTTGAATTAATAGAGGAAGAGGTGTCATCAGGCAAGGGAATGGAGTACAAATATGCAATCTTCTGGCTTCTTCCTCGATTTCATTTTCTTCTCCTTCCCTTTGTCCCCACCTTGAGAAAAGTCACCCCAAGCTCTGTGCCACTCCTCAGTGTTTCAGATTTGAATTCTTCCTCACCTAAGCAGATGAACAAGGTAATTAAGATCTTACCTGAATTACCATATGACCATCTCAGAAGCTCAGGAAATATGTCTTTACCACCCCTTCCCTTAATGGAGATTTTCCCATGGTGGCTTGTGGCTTTCTGCAGAGGGCGCCAGCTGAAGCCCTTGGCTGTTTCCTCCTGTCTGCTGGCCAAGCCATCCCAGGAAATTCCAAGATAACACAAATTTTCCATAAACACTCTTAAAACTTCATTTCCTGTGTCATAATTGAGGTCATCCTCCCTAACCCCCACTCCCCATATTTACAAGTACAAGGTATAGCACTTAGAAATTGCAAATTCTACGTGACTTGAGTTATTTTTCTATTGACCAGACACCTTACAAAGAACTGTTAGCCAAGCTCAATGCAACAGTCCCTACTTCTTTAAATGTTATTTAATGTTTATAATCTTATTTATTTATCTAGCTTTAAAAAAACAACAACATAGTATATAAATGTTTATGGCACGAAAATGAGTCTGTGGTTTCAAAGCTAATTTCAATGTGATGTGAATGTGTTAAGCTAACATAGATAGATATCAGTATTGACATGGAATGGTCAGAGTGTGTGGGTCACCCAGGACCCTAGATGTGGGTGGCAGGAGATTGAGGCACAGAGGGACCAGTATAGGGTGAAGTACACAAAGACCACGTCCTAGTTTGAGCTACATCCTTACTAGTTCTCTCACCGTGTGTGTGTGTGTGTGTGTGTGTGTGTGTGTGTGTGTGTGTGTAGCTGCTTCCTTTAACTCACTGAGCTTCAAGTTTCTCATTTGACGTGAAAAGCGCACTGCTTGCCTCATAGGATTATATACCCAAACCCAAACCAAATTCACTGCCTCCTAATTGATTCCAACTCATAGCAACCCTATAGATTAGAGCTGCCACTGTGGGCTTCTGAGCCTGTAAAAATGTATAGCAATAGAAAGCTTCACCTTTCTCCTGCTGAGAGACTGATGGTTTTGAACATCAGCCTATGGTTAGCAGCCCAGTGAACAGCTCACTACACCACAGGGATCCTCATACGATTACAGTGTTAATTAAATTCCATATATATGACAGGTTCATGTCACCCAGAGACATACCAAAAGAAAGGCCATTCAAAACTCTCTGGAGTACAGTTCTACTTGGACACACCCCAGGAATCTAAATCAACTCCATGACAACTGTTTTATATCTATAAACAGGGACAGTTGTACTCTAAAACCCCGTGTAAATGTACAGTATTGACTCAGTCATCAGTTTCCTCCAAGGATGAACAAACACCAGCATATTTGTGCTCAACCAGATGGCTTTTCATATCTGGCTCTTCTCATTAATTTTTTTTTTTTTTTGCCTCTGGGACAAAAAAGAATCATACACAACTTCTTCTTGCTAGCTTCAACAAACACTTTTCTGGCATGTTAATGGTGGTAACAATTTCTTTTGTAAGAATTAATACCAAACTAGTCTCAAGGAGCTGTAGATTGGAAAAGTCCCCAAAGTCCAACTCTTGTAAGATGCTAGACTACTCCGTTTCCCCTCACTCCTCCCTTGAGTATATTCCCTCATGTATCTGGGTTCTATGGATGCCTGCAGTGTCTCACAGAACTCACAAAAGCTTGAGGAAATGTCTCACGTGGTGGTGGACGGTGTTCAGTCCAAAATCCAAAGGTCAGGCAGGGATAAACCAGATTCTGGGGCCAGAGGACACAATTCACTCCTGGGCATTCCCAGCAATTAGATCACACTCTGGTTGTGATGGATGACACTGAAGGGAATCCTTTCATAATTACTTACAGGCCATTCCTATCAGGATCTCCCCCGAAACTGCTTACTCGACCCAGGCAGGGAAAAGTCCTTTGGTGGGAGTTACATGGTGCAACCAAATTTCACCCAAAATAATAGTCTTCTCCAACGCTGTACTCCATCTTATTTATGTACCTGTGACCTAGGGTCTCTAGCAATGTGTTCCCAGTAGGCATTGGCCTCCTACTAATCTTATCAGTCGGGCTTTTTCAGAGGCCACTCCAGAAATAATTTTCTTTCTCTCAGCTGTAGCATATAATTCCTTACATCATTATAACTAACAGTCACCAAGATAACCATTAAACAAAGAGTGTCGTCCAATTCACACCTTCTCTTAAGGTCAGATCTTAATTAATCTCATCCTATTCCTGTTTGATGGCATTTTGTGTGATGCCATCCAAAATGGTACTATAGCCACAGGGTATGAAATCCAGAATTATGGTCTATCACATAAGGGCTTATGGCTGGGAGGGCCAAATCAATTGAGTATACCATATATATTCCTGTATATATGAGTTTTTCAGCACATTCTTAATACAGTTTTTGTGGTTAAAATGAGGTGCTTTGGTTGGTAGTCGGGTTGGCTTATACTCGAGTATATATGGTAACTCATCAACTACTTCTGACCAAGGAGGCAGCCTCCTTAAGCCGGACAGACAGCACAAGAGCTGATGGCACATGGGTATTTAAAACATTCATCAGCACCACACACATTGAAATCACTGGGTCTGCCCCATGCAGATATGGTCAGAAGTGAACAATTGCATGCAGAACTTAGTTCCTTCTGTGTGCATTCTCATATACCACTTACAACCCCAAATAATGTATATTTGCTACTGCTACCATCCCTGTTCTACAGATTAGGGCCATACAACTTAGCATTGTTGACATTGTCAGCTTTAAAATTCTCTGAAATATGTATATGCACACGCATACACACAGTTGTTGTTAGTTGTTGTTGAGTCAGCTCTGGCTCATAATAACTTCACAAGTAGTAGAACTAAACACTGCCCGGTCATGGTCACTGGGGAGCCATTGTTGCAGGCATTGTGTCAATCCATCAGAGTGAGGGAGTCCTTCACCTTCTCTGGCCCTCGACTTTACCCAATAGATTTCTAACAGCATCTCCAAAGAAGTGAATTTTGGGCAATAGTCTATGATAAATCAAATTTTCATTGGCTAATTTTTAGAAGTACATCCCAGGGCTTTTCTTCCTAGTCGGTCTTAATCTGGAAGCTCTTCTGAAACCTGCTCACTCTACATGGCTCTGCTGGTATTTGAAATAATGGTGGCGCATTTTTCAGTAGCACGATAATGGGAAACCACCACACGGTGTGACAAGTTGACAGTATGTGTATCTTTTTCCCCATCATAACTAGTAATGCCCTAGAGCAGGGGTTGACAAATGACAAGCAGCATGCTAAATCTGCCCTTCTGCCTGCCGGTATAAATAATGTTTTACTGCAACATAAATATAGTCATTCACCGGAATATCAGCTACAGCTATAGTCCCATGATCTGCCAAAGAAATTTAACTCACAATAAGGAAACTGTTTATTCGTTTGCCCTGTGCAAGAAAAGTCTCCTGACCCCTACCCCACATTACGTGTGTTCTGTGGAGAAGCAGATCTCTCCAATATAGGAGTGGGGTCCAGGGAGCCTCTGCCAAGAATATCCCTGAATTATAATTGCGTGTTTATTTGTCCTTCTCCAACACACTGCACAATAGAAGGCAGACCTCGTGTTTTATTCATGTCTAGACCCCCAACTTCCTTGCCCAGTAAGTAGTTCCTCAGTTAACAATTAGGAAAATCCTTTTTCTGTCCTCTCGGAGCCTGGAGCCTGCTAAAGGAGGCCGAGAAGGAAATCGCTCATTGAGTATGATAAGATCTACAGTGCTGGTGAGGTCACTGGCAGGGCACCAGGCCCAGCCCTGAGGAGCTTTGGAAAGCTATGGTGCCTAGGCTGATTCTTGATTCATATGGGATCCAGGGCAGTGGTAACAAAATAAGTGGAAGGGAGAAAATTGTAGCACGGTGTGGGTTGGCTGAAAATACAGTTCTCGGTGTTGTAGGGTTTAGCAAGAGGGCCCCTGCTAAACAGTCACCATTGCCAGATGACTGAAACCAAGTGGATTCAGAAGATTCTAAGTTTTATTTTCACATGCATGGGAAAGGAGAAAGTGGGCATCCTTCCCCCAACTGATCTCCCCATCCCTTTGTTCTCACAGGTTATATACACAGGCTGAATCAAACAGTTCTTCAGAAATGCACAAATCTTGGAATGGCAGGTACAAGCTAGGAAAACAAAGATCATGTTAGAGAGTGTCCCTTACTGAAGGACCCTAAATCTTGAGGAGACAGGCCCAGTATGCAGAGCCTGGCCCTTAGTGAGGGGGGTGGAAGGAAGCCTGGACACTCTCACGGGATACTCTGTGAGACAAGACAGAGAGAGGGGTCTAGCTCAGGGTCACAGCTGTGAAGTATTTCTTGCTAAGTTACATCTTAACAAAGAATATAATTCTCCTAACCACATTGTATTTCCATCATAAAATAATAGCCGATTGACTCTTCAGGTCACCCCCCATTATCCCCCACTCTTCATTGTAATTTCTCATATCCATGAGATCTGTTAATGATGGAAATATTCGTGGTTGATGATCAGAAGGAATTCAGTAGGCACTGAATTTTTGTGAGAACTTTGCAGTGGGTCTTGCACCTCATAACCTTTGAAGTACTGAGAATTGGAGCTCAAATACAGTTCTTCTTCTGATTAATACATGTAATTTTTAACACATAAATGGGGCACCCACATAAAAAAGTGAATCATACAAAGTCATTTTATAAAAGGAAACACCTTGAAATACCATGTTGTCTCTCAACTATATGATTGAGGAATTGTTTCACAGGTTCCTTGTTCATCTTCTTCGCTAACAGAGAAGTCCCTGTCAATTCCCCTACAGAGAGCAAGGCCCTGAATTCTGGCCTATTTGACATATCTGACTGCTTCAGGTTGAGAGTGGGGCATCATTTCCCTATGGGTCTACTCTCTTCCTAACCCTATTTTAATCCCTTTGCCTGCTGGGGAAATGAACCATCTAACACACCCTCCTTTGAGGAAGGTGGCTGCAGCTTGGTATATGCTTCATACTGGAATTGGCTAATGTTCACTCATAATCATTATCTTTTTAAAAAATCTTTGTATTGGGAGCTTATACAACTTTTATCACAATCCATCCATCCATCGTGTCAAGCACTTTTATACATTTGTTTCCCTCATCCTCAACATTTGCTTTCTACTTGAGCCCTTGGTATCAGCTCCTC